>NC_043716.1:5222089-5307730 GCF_006229205.1 Suricata suricatta
TGCCCGTCCGGGCTGGCCCGTCCTCGGATCTCCCCCGTTCGCCCCCACTCACTCAGGTATCCTTGAGGTTCTATTCCTTCTGGAGTTCGTATTTTCTCCTTCCGCTCTCTCAGTTGAACGTAATATCCCTCTCAGTTCGAAAAACGGTGCGGAGGGAGTTTACAGAGCTCCCTTCTTCTCCGCCATTTTGGCTCCACCCAATGTTTATTTATTTTTGAGAGACGGAAAGACAGAGCGTGAGCAGGGGAGGGGCAGAGAGAGAGGGAGACACAGAATCCGAAGCAGCTCCAGGTTCTGAGCTGTCAGCACAGAGCCTGACGCGGGGCTCGAACCCACAAACCATGAGATCATGACCTGAGCCAAAGTCGGACGCTTAACCGACTGAGCTACCCAGGTGCCCCGATGTGCATCCATTTTCTAAACCACTCATCTGGGTGCTTTTAATAGTAAATGCCCCAAACAAAACCCTCCAGCTCGTTTCTGAGGACTAGCCAGGAAATGTTTCACTTGCTTGAACCCCACATTTCTTACTCGCCTCAAATCATAAAGCCCTGTATCCATAGCGTCCCTTCCTCTCTCTGCCCTACCTTCTGTCTTGATATTGCTTTTTCCACAGCACATCTGTCAGCACTCATACCTCACACTCTGTGTCCCATTTTTCCTAGGAAAGTGGCCGGAGCCCCCTCCTTCTTTCTCAGGGATGGGATGAGACCCCCATCTTCCCTTCATGGATTAACTTTGTGTTCCTTTCTGTCAGTGATTATACCCATTAGACCATATGGACTCGACATCCATGTAACAGCAGACTTCTCACAAGAATGCTTTTCTCCTCCCTCTCTTTTGTTTTCATTCCCATTAACGATAACTAGACCAGTCCTTCCATATTATTAAACGTGGTTTCAATCCGTTCTTTATTTTGTAGGAGAACCTTGGGCTGTTTGCAGCGGACCCAACCTCCAATATCTGGAAGACTTACGTTAACTACATAGACAATATGTTGCTGGATGGATTTTTTCTGGCCATTGAGTGCTCCCTCAACTACCTTCTGGAAAACACTGGTATTTACTGGTTTACAGATGTGTGTTATTACCGGAAAAATAACAGTAGCACCTGTTGAGTAAATGTGAAGTGTGATTGAGTGCTTTGTGACTCTTCCCAAAATGTTGTGGATGTTCTGTGCATCACACACAGTAGAATAGCAGAGCGATTGAGTTTCTGAATCGTTCCCAGAGAAAAGATTTCTCTCTCTTTAAAACTCGGGTGATAAACCAGGCTGTCTGATAGGGAAGCCAATAGCCCGTAGCATAAAGCAAAACCATAAATACCAATTCAATCTAAATAAAGCTTCAGGGAGACCCTGGCCAGCTTAGTCAAGACAGCTTGTGACTCTTGATCTCAGGGTTGTGGGTTTGACCCCCGAGTTGGGTGTAGAGGGTACTTTAATATATACGTATATGTGTAAAGCTTCAGGGAAAAGGATAAAGCTAGAGCAGCGGGAAGTGCAGTGTAATGGCGGCTGCATCTGGACTTGGCATTGGGAGGGGACACTGTGCCTTCAAGCCTAACGTTGTCTATTTCTGTAGCCTTTTGAGAACACAGGTAGTAGCCAGGTTAAGTGGAAGAAACAAGTTTTTCTGTGTGAAAAGTCAGACCAGCTGGGGGTCAGTTAGCTTTCAGATGGAAAAGGAATGTTAAGAAGGGTTTAAAAATTGCCTTGAATTTCTGATGGATAAAACTGAGTTAAGGTGCATGGCGTCAAGGAGCTAGTAAGGGCCAACCTTGGCTAGTAAGTCATGGGATGGAAAGAGCAGAAGCGTTCAGTAACAAGTTGAATTAAACCTTCATATTCTGGAGCGCCTGGGTGGCTCGGTCCTTTTTGGGCATCCGACTCTTGATCTCAGCTCAGGTCCTGATCTTGAGGTCATGGGTTCAAGCCCTGCGCTGGAAATGAAGCCTACTTTGAAACCAAACCAAACCAAACCTTTACATTCTGGTAGCTTCGAAGGAGCTTAGTAAGGATCACCCGGAAGAAGCAGTCAGAATGGAAAGGCAGAGGGGGAATAGTTTGAAGCCAGAGGATGAAGGGTGAGATATCAAGTCCTACCCAAGAAGAGAAAGAAAATCCAAAGGTCAAATGGGGAGGTCACGGTCAATATCCAGATACTAAGCCCAAAGAAGATGTCAGGTGCAGGCGCTTGGGCTGAGAAGACAGAGGGCAGTGAGGCTCAGCTGGGCAAATCCCATGGTAAGTGGAGGGACCGAGGTCGGTGGCACAGTCCTTGTTTTCAGGGATGCAGGAAGCTCCAAACCAAGGAGATCCAGGATAGTTAACAAGATGGGGGTATCACCTTCAAGGGCCTGGGGGCGAGTAGCCAGTGGGGCACAGAACACAGGCACTGAGACTAGAGAACTGGCTTCCCGGGACAGTTCTCACCACAGAGAACCAACCAAACATGCATGGGATGTAAGGAATGGCTCCTAAACATAGTGACTCCACACATGACCAGTGCCCATCCAGCTCTCCCGACCTGGGCTGTCTCCCCTGTCCCCTCTGTCATTTCCACCTCCTTGTGCTTGGGAGGCCAGTACCATTCCCAGGCCTTGGGCTGGACTCACTGTCCCCTGGCAGAATGCAAACCCTGCCCAGGTTAGATGCCGCCTGCCCCACCCAGAAATGCTCCTCCCTCTCCTGACTCCTGGAGTCCCTGACCAGTACCGAGGTGGCGGAACCACCAAGCCCGTCTGGCTCGGACGGTGATGATGTTGTCATTGCATCTACCATAGAGATTTGCTTCTTGTGGGAGCCCCTGGGACAGAAGACTCACAGAGTCAACAATCTCCTGAGCCTTTCACCTCCTGTGTGACCTAGTCTGTGAAGTTATCAGTATCTCATACGTGATAATGCAGGATACGCCCTGAGTACTTAATGCAAAACATGATGTTCTAGGTGTTTTTAAAAACCATTCCCCGATGACATAATTACCGTGTATTCCCTTAAGTCAAACTTGCATTTGATGGGACACTCCTGGATCCAGTCATGCAAATTTATCATCCCTGCAGTTTTTTATTTTTTTTTAACTTTTTTTTTCAATGTTTTTATTTATTTTTGAGAGAGAGAGACAGCATGAGCAGGGGAGGGTCAGAGAGAGAGGGAGACACAGAATCTGAAGACAGGCTCCAGGCTCTGAGCTGTCAGCGGAGTAAGACGCGGGGCTCGAACCCATGAACTGTGAGATCATGACCTGAGCTAAAGTCGGATGCTCAACCAACTGAGCCACCCAGGCGCCCCTTACCCCTACAATTTTTTAAATGTTTATTTACTTTTGAGAGAGAGACCAAGCATGAGCAGAGGAGGGGCAGAAAGAGGGAGAGGGAGACACAGAATCAGAAGCAGGCTGTAGGCTCTGAGCTGTCAGCAGAGAGCCCGAGGCGTGGCTTAAACCCCCCAGGTCATGAGATCATGGCCTGAGCTGAAGTTGGACACTCAACTGACTGAGCCACCCAGGCGCCCCATCATCCCTGCAATTTTGATGGCAAGGCCCTAGACTTCCCTGTCTTTGAGGACCTCCCAGTATATTAGTTGGGGTGAGTGGCTAAGCTGTGGTAACGAAAATGCCATCAGGAATGTGACTTAAAGACAAAGAGGTCTGTCCCCCAAGTTCTAGACTAAGGTGGGCGTTCAGGTTAGCAGGTGGGTTCCTGCCATGCTTTGGTCCCACCATGTCCATGTTCCGTCTTGTCTTCATTTCTGCGGTGGGGCTGGGTCACTGCCACATCCAGGCTCTACTCCATGAGCGGGGAAAAGAGCGGATATAGAGATGGCTTTCTTGCTGTCTCAGGGGCTGCAGCCCAGAGTGCCAGCCATTGCTCTCCCCCGCAGCCCACTGGGGAGGGAATCATGCCCACCCTTGCCTCTACTTCTAGGGAGGAAGGGGACAAGGATCCAATGAGTTCCCACCACCCATGGCATGCTGTGCGTAACAGTCTCCCAAATAGTCCACAGTCAATGAGATCTGAGCATCTAACTGGTTATTAATACAAGTTTAAGCACTAATCTCGTACTTGGAACATCTTGCTCTGTGTTATGTTTTGATTTAAATTGAGCAAGGCAAGTTAGTCTAGCAAGGAATCAGGGATCCGTTAATTATTTATACTGTTGTTAAATTTTTTATCACTGTAGGACTACAGAAGTAAAGTAAGTTCTGTTTTCATGGAACAGGATCAGAATGGCCAGGGCTGTGACTTGTCTTTGGTTTTTCCACCGATAGACAAGCACAGCACGGTTCACGACCGATGCAATTGCATGGTCCGTGCCTGGGAAGAGATCGGCTGCTTCCAAGAAATTAGCTTTGCAAAATCAACCCGTTCTCTGCAGCCCCCGCCTCGTTCCCTCAACCCAGGCATGGGGGAGCGCGGAAGGGGACTGGCTTGGGGTTGATCGGTCACTGGGACGTGCTCTCCGAGGACAGGAGGGTAAATGTCCTACAATGCCCAGGACGGCCCTGCGCAAGAACTGGTCTATTCAAAATGTCAGCGGCTCCCCTGCTGGTACACACTGCGCGACCGTCACCCTCACCTTTTCCGGGGGGTTAGCAAATTCTACATTTCCATTTCCCTGTACCCACACAGCTCGTCTGAAGGGAAGAAAGGTTCCGAGGGCTTTGGAAACGGGTATGGCACTTTGCCCGGCTTAACATCCTTCTTTGGTGTGTGTGTGTGTGTGTGTGTGTGTGTGTGTGTGTGTGTGTGTTGTTCTTGTGTTTCAGAAAGCAAGGCCGGACTCCCCCCGCTCTTTGAAGTGCAGCTGTGCTTAGTGATCCCAGAGCTCGATTTCTCTCCATCCCTGGAGCACGGCGTGAAGGGTGGCTTCTGTGACGCCGTCCAGGGTCTCATCGCCAGCATTTTTAGAATATCGTCTCTGGTGCCACGCCTTTCCCCACAGCACGGCTCTCCCCACTACCAGGTACCGAGTCCGCCCCCATCCTGCCTTCCGGCCCAACCTGCATCCCCTTGGTGTAACCCGCCTGCTGTGGCCTTGCCCCTCCCTAGGCTGACATGGAGGGCACGGCGCGCTTGGCCAGCATGAGGAGCACGTTCCTGGACAGGGTTCAGAGCACGGTGGCCCTCTGCAGCGGCTACCGGAGTGCCTTCAGCCAGTATTCCCACCTCTACGTGGAGGACCGGAAGGAGGTTCTGAGTCAGTTTCTGTCGTATGGGCATGTCCTCACGCCCGAGGAGATGGAGGCCCATGCAGACGACGGCCTTCCAGAGAGTCCACCTCTGCTCCATCAGTTTAAGGCACAGATCGACTCCTACGAACAGCTGTATGAAGACGTGTGCGGGCTGGAGCCCGTCAAGGTGTTTGACGGCTGGATGAAAATAGACGTACGGCCCCTGAGAGCATCTCTGCTGAACCTCATTAAGAAGTGGAGCCTCACATTCAAGCAGCACCTCGTTGACCACGTCACCAACAGGTGAGCCCATTGTTCTAGCTTTCCCCGAGCCGTTGGGGCCGCCATGTTTTTCAAATTCTTCAATATTTTCCCCCAGCAGGTACACGGGCTCAGTGAAAACTTGAAACAGCTTGTTGAGGGTCCAGGCCCTTGGACACCAGCCGTAACTTTAGTCCTGCCTTTCTTTGGTTCGCCAGACGTGGCCTCTTTTGGTTTTATTTTATGTTCTATCCGGTGCCCAGTGCATGAAAGGCACTCGGTGAGTGGTAAGCCACGTTCCGTGTGGCAATAGCAGATCCAACCTTCCCTTTGCAGCCCTGGGAAATCTCTTCAAGCCTGGGAGGCGGAGGGCGTCTGATGGGCTCTTAGAACTTATTTCTACCGCTCCCTCCTTGTCTCGGATGACCCAGCTTTGCAATGTGGAAGTTACTAAATCCCCACACTCCGGATGCCCACGTGGGCCGATCTGGCCATGGGACAGACTGGCTCTGACACTGCTCCCCGGTGCACTGTGACTACCCAGCACCAGGCTCTGCCACCCAGAGCATCGGCCTCTGGGTGAATAGGTTGGTCCTCGGTCTCCTGGTCCCTTCACCTTGGTCTGCCTCCCACAGACCTGCCACATTCAGAACCTCAACTAGCATCCCTGACCCAGAGTCCTTGAGGGGAGTCATGGTCCCTTTGTGCAGCCATCAGCCTGGGGGCATCAGCTGTGCTTACAGGCGAGATGACCCACCCCCTCCTTGATTCTGGGGGTGGCCTTCTTAATGCTTCCACTGCCGTGCCCAGGGATCTAGTGCTGTGAGCAGAAAGAAAATGACCCCACCGAGGACGTGTCTGCAAATCAATTCCAAGAGACCCTGCAGGGGTGAGGGTCCTCTGCTCTAGAAAATTCCAGGAGAGCCTGGTCGGATATCTGAAGAGGGTTTGCCTGCTGGTTCTCAGAAGAGGCCAGGTGTCCAGGTTCACGGAAACTGTGACTTGCTGAGCAGCTGAGCAGCAGGACGGGGAAACACTGACCAGAGGCGGGGCAGCGACGGAGAAGTCCCTGCATCCCGCTGCTCCGTGGTCCCTTTCCCTTGGTAGGTCTGGGGATCCAAGGACATGGAGGCATGTCTCAAAACACAGGCCTTATTGTTACTACCCTGTGGCAGGGCCACCTGAGAGACTGTAGGAAATGATGGTCACCAGGAAGAGCATTGGTTCTCCTGGATTCCAGGAGGACAGGACACACCGTGCCATGCAGGGCCGCCCAGGAAGGCGCTGGGGTCCATCAGGCAGAGGGCACAACGGGAAAATGTGGGCAAGAACGTTTGTTGTGGTTTCCCTGGAACAGAGCTGGGGACACAGGGCCAGCAGGGGGACCACTGACGCTCTTGAATGAGTTCTGCAGGCTCAGGGACCAGAGGGACGGACTGCGTCTAGGTGTTGGGTCCCTGGCCCTGGAGTGGTCAGAGCAGGTGGGAGGTGGGAACCAGAAAGAGGAGGCGGTGGGAGGCCTGGACCCTGGACGGGTCGGTTTGCGTGTGGGAGGCGGGCTCAGAGGCGAGTCATTTAGTGCCTCGGAGCACACGGTTGACACAGGATGCAGCGGTACTGGCTGCCAGGCGCCTCGCCCACACGACGTGGCAGGATCTCGTAGTTGGTGTGACACCTGGTGTTCGTGTCCTTTGACCGTCCTTTCCTTAACCTGAAAGGAGACGATGACCAGATTCCTCTGAGGTGGGACCTCACTGTGGTGAATACTTGGCATTACCCTCCTCCTGAGTAAAGTGGCTCCTCTTTTAATGTTTCTTGGAGACTGTGTGTTTCTCCTTCTGTGCCCACACAGAGCTCCTGCCCACTTGTTTTTTTAAGTTTATTTTGAGAGAGCGAGATAGAGAGGGAGCAGGAGAGGGGCAGAGAGAGAAGGAGACAGAGAATCCCAAGCAGGCTCCACGCTGTCAGTGCAGAGCCCGATGCAGGGCTCAAACTCATGAACCGTGAGAGCATGCCCTGAACCGAAACCGAGTCAGACGCTTAACTGACGGAGCCACCCAGGTGCCCCTTGCCCACTTTTTGTCAGACTTTATTTTTGCCTTGATGTTGTTGACATGCTTTTTCTTTCACCACTTGACACGTACTCTCTCTAATCCTGTCCTGGTTGTGTGTATTGCAAACACAGCCTCCCATTCTGTAGCCTGTCTGTTCATCTTTGTCCCTTTGTTGCATTTCATCTTGTTAAATCCTTTTGCACCCCGAGATCCTAATGACGCTCTCACATATGCTGTCGGAAAAGCTTTGTAATTTCATCTTTCACTTTAAGTAGCCCCTTGTCTGCTGCTGCCTTATAGGAAAAAATCCGCATTCCTATAGTTTTGTCATACATCTTAATACCTTGCAGGCCAAGTCAGTGCCTTGGCCATCATCGTTAAGAATGTCTCCACAATTCCTGGCCCTTACTGTTCTACAGAAATGTACAAATCAGTGTGCAGAAGAAAACAAAATCTGGATTAAAAAACATTCTTTAAATGTTTTATTTATTTTTGAGAGAGAGACAGCTTGAGCAGGGGAGGGTCAGAGAGAGAGGGAGACACAGAACCCGAAGACAGGCTCCAGGTTCTGAGCTCGCTGTCAGCACAGAGCCCGACGTGGGGCTCAAACCCACGAACTGCGAGGTCATGACCTGGGCCAAAGCCAGACTGAGCCCCCCAGGTCCCCCGGGTTCTGTTGTATTTGCAGTGACGATGCCTCAACTTGAAGACCGTTGTCATCCATAGGCACTGAGTGTTTCTACCCAAGAACACGTCATTTTTCCATACATCTGTGCCTTTAATGTCTCTCAATGAAATTTTATAATCATTACCTTTAAGGTAATTCTCATGTCTTTAAGAT
This sequence comes from Suricata suricatta, assembly GCF_006229205.1. Lineage (NCBI taxonomy): Eukaryota > Metazoa > Chordata > Mammalia > Carnivora > Herpestidae > Suricata > Suricata suricatta. The sequence goes on from NC_043716.1 coordinate 5,230,417, forward strand.
TTATTCCTAGATATTTTAATCTTGGGCTTCTAGTGCAAATGATATTTTAAAATTGTGTTTTCTGTGGAAATGGAGTTGATTTCTGTTTATTGATTTTGTATCCAGCATCTCTGCTATATTAACTTATTAATCACAATAATTTATCTGCACTCTCCTTTGGGTTTGCTGTGTACATGGTCATCATCTACAAATTTATAATAGTTTTACTTCTTCCTGAGAAGAAAAGGACTGAGAAGCCTTTTTTTCCCCCTAATCCATTTTATTGCTGTTTTTTTCCTTGCCATACTGGCTAGGACTTGAAGTTTGTTGTTGAAAAAAGTGGTAATGACAGGTACCGATCTTGTCTGATCATATTTAAAAAAAAAATTTTAATGTTATTTTTGAGAGACAGAGTGCGAACGGGGGAGGGGCAGAGAGAGAGGGAGACACAGAATCCGAAGCAGGCTCCAGGCTCTGAGCTGTCAGCACAGAGCCCGACGCAGGGCTCGAACCCACGAACCGTGAGATCATGACCTGCATTGAAGTCAGATGCTCAGCCAACTGAGCCATCCAGGTGCCCAATTTTTATTTAATTTTTAATATTTCTTTTTTTTAATGTTTTATTTAGTTTTGATACAGAGTGACAGAGCATGAGAGGGAGAGGGGCGGAGAGAGAGGGAGACACAGAATCTGAAGCAGGCTCCAGGCTCTAAGCTGTCAGCACAGAGCCCGACGCAGGGCTCGAACCCACGAACTGTGAGATCATGACCTGAGCAGAAGTTGGACGCTTAACCGACTGAGGCCCCCAGGCGCCCCATCTTGTCCTGTCTTAAACTTAGATGATATTATAACATTTCACCACTAAGCATAATATTTGCTGTGAGCTTTTGTGGGTTCTATTTATGTAATTTTAAAAGTTCCATTCTTTTTTTTTTTTAAGTTTACTTAAATTCTTTTTAGCCATCTCTACACCCCATGTGGGATTCAAACTCACAGCCCCAAGATCAAGCGTCACATGCTCTTCCCGCTGAGCCAGAGGAGCCCCTAGAGAAATTCCCTTCTATTCCTAATTTGTTTAGGGGGGTTTAACATACATGGATATAACATTTTGTGAAGTGCTTTTTCTCACTCTGTTAAGACAATTCTGTTTTTTCCTCCCCCATCGAAATGTTAAAGTGGGAAATATATTAGTTTCTAATATTAAGCCAGCTGAGTGTTACTGAGAAAACTCAACCACAAAGTATCATCTTTTCCAATGTATCCACTGGTTGACTGTGTGAACACATACAGGTTATTGTTGATGTGTCTGTGTGATTGAGATCGGCCTTCGGTTGTCCTTTCCCACATCATGCCCTGTGGTTTTGCTAGTTTCATCAAATGAGTTCGGAAGTCATCCTTACTGTTTGCTCTCTGGAAGAGTTAGTGTAAGATTGGAATTTTCTGATCCTTGAAGATTTGATTTAAATCTCCCTTGAACTTCTGAGCTAGGTGTTTTCTTTGTGACGAGTTTTGTACCTATGATTACCCTAATAGTTATGAGATATTAAGGTTTTTCATTCCTTAGTCATAGTTGTCAAGGTACGTCTCCACTTCATGTAACTCTTTAAATTGTCATAAAATTTATAATATTCTCTTATCTGCTTACTCTCTGCAGAATCTATAATTATGTCCCCCTTGTCATTTCTATTCATTTCCATTTGTGTGTTCTGCCTACTTTCATTAAACTTGCCAAAGATTTACAAAGAAGTATTTTACAAACTCCTTGATCCTCTTTATTACAATTTAATTTCTATTTCAATAATTTATTCTCTTATGTTTATTATGTCCTACTTCCTTATATTTACTTTTTCTTCTTGGCTAAGTTAAGACTGATGTTTTGCTTATTCACTTTGAGCTGTCTTTGTTAATGTAATATTTAAATTAATGTAAAATATTTAAATGTGATATTTAATATAAATATTGAATGACATAATATTTAATTTATGAATTCCCTTCTTGGTACAACTTTACCTACATCTCACAGGTCTCAGTATGTTATATTTTCTTTATAATTTAGTTCTAAGCATTTTTAATACGCATTATGGTGTGTTTATATATATTTAATATTTCCAAACATAGAGTTCTTCCAGCTATATATTTTAAAGATTTTAAAGTTTTTAATTAAAAATTTTTTAATGTTTTTTATTTATTTTTGAAAGACAGAGAGAGACAGTGGGAGCAGGGGAGGGGCAGAGAGAGAGGGAGACACAGAATCCAAAGCAGGCTCCAGGCTCCGAGCTGTCAGCATAGAGCCCGACGTGGGTCTTGAACCCATGGTCTGTGACATCATGACCTGAGCCGAAGCCAGACGCTTAACTGACTGAGCCACCCAGGTGCCCCTAAAGTTTTTAATTTTAACCCAAGTATAGATAATACACAGTGTTATATTAGTTTCAGGTGTCTCGTAGAGTGATTCATTGCTTCGTGTATTACTCAGCGTTCTTCGTGACCAGTCTGCTCCAGTCCCCATCACACATTTCACCCATCACCCCTCCCACATCCACTCTGTGGCCATCAGTTCTCTATAGCTCAGAGTCTGTTTTGTGGTTTGTCTCCCCCCACCCCACTTCGTTTCTTGAATTTCACAGATGGGTGAAATCATACAACGATTTCATCATCTTCTCTGACCTGTTTCACTTAGCATTATACTCTCTAGCTTTCTCTGTGTTGTTGCAAGGGGCAAGATTTCATTATTTTTATAGCTGAGTAATATTCCATTGTTTATGTGTGTGTGTGTGTACACGTCGTCTTTATCCATTCATCAATTGATGGACACTTGGGCTGCTTCCATAGTTTGACTAGTATAAATAATGCTGGTGTAAACATACGGTGTTTTTGTATTTTTGGGTAAATATCCAGTAGTGGGAATGATTAATGGATCATAGGGCAGTTCTATTTTTAACTTAAAAATTTTTTTTAATGTTTATTTATTTCTGAGAAAGGAGATGGGAGGGTCAGAAAGAAAGGGAGTCACAGAATCCAAAGCAGGATCCAGGCTCTGAGTTGTCAGCACAGAGGCTGATGCGGGGTTCAAACTCAGGAACAGTGAGATCATGACCTGAAACTGAAGTCGGATGTTTAACTGACTGAGCCACCCAGGCAACCCTATTTTTAACTTAATCAAAAAAAGTTAAGTTCTATTTGAAAGAGAGGGAGAGTGCAAGCAGGGGAGGGACAGAGGAAGAGGGAAAGAGAGAATCCAAAGCAGGCTCCACGCTCAGCAAGGAGCCGGTCACGGGGCTCAATCTCATGACCATGAGATTATGACCTAAGCTAAAATAAAGATTCAGATGCTTAACTAACTGAGCCACCCAGGTGTCTCTATTTTTAACTTTTTGAGGAACCTCCACACTGTTTTCCAGAGTGGCTGCACCAGTTTGCATTTCCATCAACAGTACAGGAAGGTTCCCCTTTCTCTGTATTCTCGCCGACACCTCTTGTATCCTGTGTTGTTGTTGTTGTTGTTGTTGTTTTTAATTTTTTTAAATGTTTTTGTTTATTTTAAAGAGAGAGAGAGAGACAGTGTGAGCAAAGGAGGGTCAGAGAGAGAAGGAGTCACAGGATCTGAAGACAGGCTCCAGGCTCTGAGCTAGCAGTCAGCACAGAGCCCAACGTGGAGCTTGAACCCACGAACTGTGAGATCATGACCTAAGCTGAAGTCGGACACTCAACCAACTGAGCCACCAAGGTGTCCCTCCTGTGTTGTTGACGTTAGCCTTCTAACTGGTGTGAAGTGTGAGGTGGTATCTCACTGTGGTTTTGATTTGCACTTCCCTGATGATGAGTGATGTTGAGCATCTTTTCATGTGTCTGTTGGCCATCTGTAGGACATCTTTGGAGAAATGTCTGTTCATGTTGTCTGCCCATTTTTAATTGGATTTGTGTTTTTTGGGTGTTGAATTGTATGAGTTCATACATTTTGGATACTAACCCTTTATTGGATATGTCCTTTGCAAATATCTTCTCCTATTTTGTAGGTTGTCTTTTAGTTTCACTGATTGTTTCCTATGCTGTGCAGAAGCTTTTTATTTTGATGTAGTCCAATAGTTTATTTTTGCTTTTGTTTTCTTTGCCTCAGGAGACATATCTAGAAAGATGTTCTTAGGCCAGTGTCAGAGAAATCACTGCCTGTGTTCTCTTCTAGGATTGTTATGATCGCAGGTCTCACATTTAGTATTTAATCCATTTTGAGTTTACTTTTGTGTATGGTGTAAGAAAGTGGTCCAATTTCATTCTTTGGCATGTAGCTATCCAAGTTTCCCAGCACCATTTCTTGAAGAGACTTTTTTCCCTCATTGCATATTCTTGCCTCTTTTGTTGAACATTGATTGACCATATAATCGTAGGTTTGTTTCTGGGCTTTCTATCCTGTTCCGTTGATCTATGTCTGTTTTTGTGCCAGTACCATATTGTTTGGATTACTGGAGCCCTTTAGTATAACTTGAAATCCAGAATTGTGATGCCTCCAGCTTTGTTTTCCTTTTTTAAGATCATTTTGACTTTTTGAGTTCTTCCGTGGTTCCTTACAGATTTTACGATTATTTGTTGTAGTTCTGTGAAAAATGCTGTTAGTATTTTGGTAGGGATTGCATTAAGTCTGTAGACTGCTTTGGGTAGTATGGGCATTTTAACAATATGTGTTCTTCCAATTCATGACCATGTGATACCTTTCCATTTGTCTGTGTCGTCTTCGGATTCTTTCATCAGTGTTTTATAGTTTACAGCATACAGGTCTTTCATCTCCTTGCTTAAGTTTATTCCTAGGTATTTTATTATTTTTGGTATGGTCGTAAATGGGATTGTTTTCTTAATTTCTCTTTCTGTTACTTCACTATTTGTGCAGAAATGCAGTGGATTCCTCTACATTGATTTTGTATCCTGCGACCTTATTGAATTCATTTGTCAATTCTAGTAGTTTTCTGGTAGCATCTTTAGGATTTTCCGTATAAAGTGTCAAGTCATCTGCAAGTGAAAGTTTCACTACTTTCTTACTAATTTGGATGCCTTTTATTTATTTTTCTTGTCCATTTGCCGTGGCTAGGACTTCCAGTACTGTGTTGAAAAAAAGTGGTGAGAGTGGACATCATGTCTTGTTCCTTATCCTAGAGTGGAAGCTCTTAGGTTTTCACCATTGAGTATGATATTAGTCGTGCAATTTTCATATATGGCCTTTATTACACTGAGGTATATGTTCCCTCTAAGCCTAGTTTGTTGAGGGTTTTGATCATGAATGGATGTTATACTTCAGTAAATGCTTTTTCTTCCTCTATTGAAATGATTGTATGGTTCTCATTGTTTCTCTTATTAATGTGATGTGTCATGTTGATTGATTTGCAATTAATGAATCACCCTCGCATCCTGGGAATAAATCCCTCTTGATCAGGGTAAATGACTTTTTTTTTTAAAGTATTGCTTGATTGGTTTCTTAATATATTTTTTAAAGTTTTTAATGTTTTTATTTATTTTTGAGAGAGAGAGAGACAGCGTGAGCAGGGGAGGGTCAGAGAGAGAGGGAGACACAGAATCTGAAGACAGGCTCCAGGCCCTGAGCTTGCTGTCAGCACAGAGCCCGATGCAGGGCTCGAACCCACAAACAGTGAGATCATGACCTGAGCCAAAGAGGGACGCTTAATCCACTGAGCCACCCAGGTGCCCTGGTTTCTTAATATTTTGTTGAGCATTTTTGCATGTGTGTTATTCATAGATATTGGCCTCTGGTGGATGTGGGTGTGGTGTCTTTATCGGGTTTTGGTATCAAGGTAATACAGATCCTGTGGAATGAATTTTGAGCTTTTCCTTCTGTTGTTTGGAATAATTTGAGAAGAATAAGTATTCATACTTTTCTAAATGTTTGGTAGAATTCACCTGTGAAGTCATCTGGTCCTGGACTTTTGTTTGTTGGGAGGTTTTTCTTATTATTGATTCAATTTCATTGCTGGTAGTTGGTTTGCTTAAAATTTCTATTTCTTCCTGGTTTAGTTTTGTGAGGTTATATGTTTCCTGGAATTTATCCATTTCTTCTAGGTTGTCCAATTTATTGGACTATCATTTTTCATAATATTCTCCTATAATCTTTTTTATTTCTGTGGTGTCAGTTATTTCTCCTCTTTCATTTCTGATTTTGTTTGAGTTCTCTCTGTCTCTGTCTCTTTCCCTCTTTGAGTCTGTCTAAAGGTTTATCAAGTTTGTTGATCTTTTCAAAGAATGAGCTTCTGGTTTCACTGACCTGTTCTATTGCCTTTTTAGTTTTTATTTCATTTATTTCTTCTCTAATATTTGTTATTGCCTGCCTTCTGAGTTTGGGATTTATGTGTTCTTATTCTAGCTCCTTAGGTGTAAGGCTGTTTATTTGAGATTTTTCTTGCTTCGTAAGTTTGGCCTGTAGTGCTATAAACATCCCTCTTAGAACCGCTTTTGCTGCATCCCAAAGATTTTGGACCACTGCATTTTCATTTTCACTTGTCTCCATGGATTTTTGGATTTCCCATTTGATACATTGGTTGACTCTTTCAGTGTTTAGTAGCATGTCACTTAACCTCCATGAATTTGTGTTCTTTCCAGACTTTCTTAGGGTTGATTTCTAGTTTCATAGCATGTGGTCCGAAAAGATACCTGGAATAACTTCAGTGTCCTTGAATTTGTTACAACTTGTTTTGTGGCCTGATGTGTGCTCTGTCCTGAAGAATGTTCCATGTGCACTTGACAAGAATGTGTATTCTGCTCTTTTAGGATGGAATGTTGTGGCTGTATCTGTTTAATCCATCTGGTCCTGGGGCACCTGGTAGCTCAGTCGGTTAAGCGTCATGATCTCATGGTTCGTGGGTTCGAGCCCTGTGTCGGGCTCTGTGCTGACAGCTCAGAGCCTGGAGCCTGCTTCAGATTCTGTGTCTCCCTCTCTCTCTGACCCTCCCCTGCTCACGCTGTGTCTCTCTGTCTCTCAAAAATAAATAAAAAACATTAAAAAAAATTTAATTCATGTGGTTCAATATGTCTTTCAAAGCCATTGTTTCCTTATTGGTACTCTGTTTGGATGATCCATTGATGTTAAGAGGGGTGTTAAAGGTCCCTACTATTATTATATTACTATCAATTATTTCCTTTATGTTTGTTATTAACTGTTTTAAGTTTTTGCTGTTTCGTGTTGGGTGCATAAATATTTACAATTGTTACATCTTCTTGTTGGATTGTCCCCTCAATGATTACATTGATAACATTCTTCGTCTCTTGTTATAGCCTTCATTTTAATATCTATTTTGTCTAATATAATAATTGCTAACCTGGCTTTCTTTCCACATCCATTTGTGTGGCAAATGTTTCTCCATCCCCTCACTTTCTATTTCATTTCTCTGCATGTGTCTAGGTCTGAAATGAGTCTCCTGTAGGAAGCACATAGATGGTCTTGTTTTCTTATCCTTTCAGTCACCCTGTGTCTTTTGATTGAAGCATTTAGTCCATTGACCTTCAAAACAGTGATTGATAGGTATGTATGTATTGTTTTGTTATTTGATTTATGGTTTCACTGACCTGTTCTATTGCCTTTTTAGTACATTGGCTTTCTTTAGTGATATATGTGGATTCCTTTCTCTTCATTTTTTGGTATATCTAATACTGGGTTTTGATTGGTGGTTACCACTAGGCTTCGATGTAGTATTTTCTGCATACGGCAGACTATACGCGGTTGATGGCTGCTTCATTTTGAACCCAATCTTCACTCCTTTCCCCTCCATGTCTTAGGCATGTGATGTCATACTTTAATTCTTTTATTTTGTGAGTCCCTTGACTGATCTTTACAATTATACTTACTTTTACTGTGTTTGTGCTGCCTACTTTTCTTAGTCTTGCTTATGATCTTTCCTTTCCCCTCAGAGTCACCTTTAACATTCCTTGAAGGGCTGGTTTGTGGTCATGAATTCCTCTAACATTTGGTGGTTTGAGAAACTCTTCATTTCTCCTTCCCTTCTGAATGACAGCCTTGCTGGATAGAGTATTCCTGGCTGCAGATTTTTTTTTCCTTTCAGCACTTTGAATATATTACTCTGTTGCCTTATGGCCTCCAAAGTTTCTTCTGAAAAATCTGCTCATAGCCTTATGGGGTTTCCCTTGTATGTAACTGCTCTCTTTTGCTGCTTTAAAAATTCTCTCTTGGGGCACCTGGGTGGCTCAGTAGGTTAAGCATCTGGCTTTGGCTCAGGTCATGATCTCACAGTTTGTGGGTTCGAGCCCCGCGTCGGGCTCTGTGCCGACCACTAGCTCAGAGCCTGGAGCCTGCCTCAGATTCTGTACCTCCCTTTCTCTCTGCCCCTCTCCCCCTTGCACTGTCTCTCTCTGTCTCTCAAAAATAAATAAAAAACATTTTAAAAAATTCTCTCTTTATTACTACTTTTTGCCATCTTAATTACTGTGGGTCTTGGTGTGGACCTGCTTGGGTTGATTTTGTTGGAGGATCTCTGTGCCTCTTGGATCTGGATTTCTGTTTCCTTCCCCCGATTTAGGAAGATTGCAGCTATTATGTCTTCAAATAAATGTTCTGTTACCTCTTTTTGTTCTTTTCTCCTTCTAGGATGCCTATAACACATGTGTTATTATGCTTGATGGTATCACTGAATTCCCTAAGTCTATTCTTATTTTGCATAGTTGTCTTTCACTTATCTGCTCAGCTTGATGACTTTCCATTACTCCATCCTCCAGGTCACTGATTTATTCTTCTACTTCATCTTGTCTGCTATTTATTCTCTTTGGTGTATTTGTAATTTCATTTATCATGTTCTTCATCTCTGATTCATTCTTTTTTTGTCTCACTGTTAAGGATCTCACTGATATTCTCCTTTCTTTTCTCAAATCCCATGAGTATCTTTATGACTATTACTTTAAATTCTCTATCAGGCATGTTACTTATGTCAGTTTTGCTGAGGTCTCTTGCTGTGGTTTTGTCCTGTTCTTTCTTTTGGGACCTATTCCTCTGTCTCCTCATTTTATCTAGCTCTGTGTCTGTTTCTGTTAGGACAGACAGTTCTGTGTCCTGTACTTGAAAGTAGTGCAGTGAAGAAGAAGGAACCTATTCTTATGAAGAAGGGGTCCTGTAGTGCCTGGTAGTGTCCCCTGTTCATCAGAACCTGGTGCTGCACCAGGATGTCTCCTACATGTGACATGTGTGCCCTGCTGTTGTGGCTGACTCCTTCCTTCAGTCCAGTCATCTGCAGTGACTCTCCTTGCTCACTGTGGGCAGGATTTCGTTCCTGTGGCATTAGTGGGCCAGTCTGGGACACCTTGGGCTTGAGTCAGACCAGGCGTTTGCCAGAGATGCAGTAGCACTAAACAGGCACCTTCCCTGTGTAGACCCCTGAGAATCTCATTGGTGGGCGGGGCCTGCAGTCAGACCAGATGTCTGCCTCCAGCCCACTGCTGGGGCCACAGGCCGACTGGTGTGTATGGTTATCTTTCCCTCTTTCTGGGGAAGAAGTCACTTTGGGGTGGCGCTGGCCACTATATGGGCTGCTCGCACACTCCCAGGCCTGTGGTTTTGCCTTGGGCGGGCTCCGGCCAAAAGCATATGGGAGAGCACAGTATCCAAAGCACAGCATGGTGGAATCAGAATGGCCGGACAGCTGTGCTAGCATGTTGGGTGCCCTGCCATTCCTCTCTGGGAGGGGCACTCCGTGGCCAGACTAAGGCGGCTGTCCAGAGGGCTGGATGGTCAGAAGCATAGGACAGGCGCGGGAGGCAGTACCAGCAGTCAGGTAGCAAGTTCTGCACATGGCTGTGTGTTTATGCTGGGCGGGGGGGGGGGGGGGGGGGGGGGGGGGGGGGGGGGGGGGGGGGGGGGGGGGGGGGGGGGGGGGGGGGGGGGGGGGGGGGGGGGGGGGGGGGGGGGAAGGAAATGGCGCTTGCCAATTTCTTTGTTCCTGGAAGAGTTCCCCGGCTCTTTCTGTCACTCTGGGACATGCTCTAACATTAGTAAAGAACTCTCCCTCCTGTATTCCCCAGGCACCTTTCAAAGTGCTGCTTCCTTGCTGGAGCTCCTTGGGCTTTTTGTTGTGGTGTCTCTTTAAGGGCAGGGACTCAGTTTCTTCTCGGCCTCCCCACCCTCTGGGAGCCAAGTCTCTACCCTTCCCACCCTCTTGGATGTGGCTTTTTCTCTATATTTAGTTATATTCCACTTCGATGGTAGATTGTCAATTTCACCTTGTAATTCTGTCACTTTTTGCTTCATATATTTTAAGGTTGGGTTCTATGAACATGCAGAGTTTGACTTTTTCCATTTTCCCAGACAATTGGAACTTTCAGCCACACATTAAAATCTTCTTTATTACTAACGATATTTCTTCTATTGAAGTCTGTTTTGTCTTATATTAATATAACCAGACCAATTTCCTCTGTGTGATATTAGCTTAGTGTCTCTCATTTTATCCTCTGGCTTTTAATCTTTCTGTGCCTTTGTATTAGAGATCATTTTTTAATAATCAACATAGAGCTGAATGTTTTATTCACCTTAATATATATCTTTTAATGGGAGGGTTCATTAATATGTATTCTGCTACCATTTTATTATATGCTTTCTATTCTTTTTTTTCCCTTCCTTTTCTTGCCTCCATGTGGGTTGACTTTTGTGTGTTTTTTAAATTCTCTTCTTTTTTTCCCCCTTCTGCTAATGTGGATGTTATATGATCTAGGTCTACTGTTCTTATGGTTACCATAGCTATTTTAAGAAGCATCCTTATAAAGAATAAACATATCCATCCTGGTAATCTCCTCACAATTAGTATAAAGTCTTTAGAATTGTTTGATCTCAACTGTTCATTCATCAAATTATATTCTCATTCCCAGTGATTTCAGTTATTCTCTATTTATTTAAACACCACAAATTCTACTCGGTTTTATACACTCAGTGTTTATTTAAATATGCTTGTTTACCAACATCTTTTGTGCATTGTATCTTTCTACATTACAGACCAGTTCCCTGAGTTAGGTTCATTAGAAGTTCCATTATTTAAGAGTCTATTGGTGAAATTCTCATTCTTTGCCTGAAAATGCATGTATTTTCCGTGTTTGCTTGAAAAAAAAATGGTTTTGTAGAAGAGAGAATTCTACAAAATTCTACAGCTCTTTTCTCTGAGTTTATTGAAAACATCGCTCCATTATGTCCCCAGATGCCATTTTTGCTTCTGAGCACTCAGTCATCAGTCTGTATTTGGGGGAGGTTTTTGGTTTTGGTTGGTTTGGTAGAAGTCTGTCTTTGCTCTATAGCTAATTGGCTAAGCTTAACATTTTCATTTTCTTTTTGGTAAAGGTATCAATATAAAGTACCTTGAAGGTTTCTCCACACGCCTCCTGGAATTTGGTGGGTTTTCTTGAATTCACATTGTCTTTTGGCAATTCAAAAAAATTCTTGGCCAAGATTTCAGAGATGGCCTCTTGCTCATTCTTTCTCCTGCTTTCGTCTGAGCTCTTAGTAAACTTACGTGAGATTTTTTCCACCATTGTCCGTGTAGTTGAATGAATTTCATAGTTTACAGTTTTCTGTCTCCACTGCAATTTGGATAACTTCTCCACCTTTATCACACAGTGGTCTAATTCTCTCCTCTTTGTTTAAATCTCCTGTTTAATCCATCCATTGAGCTTTAAATTTTAATTGTACTGTCTAGTTTTAGACTTTCTGTTTCATTTTTAGAAAATTTTGCTTATTCATTCTTGTGTTTTCTTGTTCTTTGCTCAAATATCAAGGGTTCTCTTTTATTTACTCAATTTTTCAGTCTTAGAGTACATTCATTCGAAGATGATCTTAAGATAACTTCTGCTTTGTCAGTTTAAAAACGTTTGGTTTCTCTGCACCATAGATTAAGGGTAATGTAAAGACCTACCAACAATTATTAGCTTCTTTTTCCTGGAATTGCCTGTCAGCGTAGCAGAGTATGATCCTTTTTGAATTGCTCAAACACATATTAAAGCCTTTGTCTTTGTTTCTCTTCACAAAGTCATGCCTTCACAGCCCATAATTTTCAATAAGTTTTGTCACTTCTCAGAATGCGAACAAAGGTCCATGCACAATCACAGAGTCTGGATATATTTGGAGACCCCCTGAAATTGCCTCTATTCCTGACAGTTTAGGCAATGCTGAATTTATATTTGAACTTAAAATTGGGTCAGGGGCAGGAGCCGAGACCTATTGAGACTAAGTGTTTATTTAGGCTTCTGAAGGGTGATTCCTAACAGAGAACATTTCTGCCTCCTTTTTTAAGTTGGATTTATTTAAGTGATCTATACACCCAACATGAGACTCGAACTCACAACCCTGAGATCAAGAGTTGCATGCTCTTCCAACCAAGCCACGAAGGCGCTTCGAGAGCAGTTGTGTCTTAACTGATACATTTTGCTCAGCAGGATGAACGTGCTTTTCTTAGTCTTGAATTGGTGTCCGAGAAACTACAAAGATGTCACTTTTTCCTGCTACAATTAAGCAAGACAGTTCAATGGGAATTTCTTGTTTTTTAAAAATATATTAAATACTGCCAATATTCAGGTATTTTTATTTAATTTAGTTAGCATATAGTGCAACAATGATTTCAAGAATAGATTCCTTAATGCCCCTTACCCATTTAGCCCATCCCCCCTCCCACAGCCCCTCCAGTAACCCTCTATCTGTTCTCCATATTTAAGAGTCTCTTATGGTTTGTCCCCCCTCCCTATTTTTATTTACTTTTGCTTCCCTTCCCTTATGTTAATCTCTTTTGTATCTTAAAGTTCTCATATGAGTGAAGTCCTGTGATATTTGTCTTTCTCTGACTAATTTCTTTTAGTATGATATCCTCCAGTTCTATCTATGTAGTTGCGAATGGCAAGATTTCATTCTTTTTGATGGCCGAGTAATACCCCATTAAATACTGCTATTTTTTATTTGGACTTCCAATATTGGAAATCTTTGCAGGTTGAATTTCACCACTTCGGCTGGCTCCTACTCATGGTGACTTTTTTCCTTGTGTATTTTCTGACTTTCTATTGCAAACGTCTTGTTCCTTGGAATTTTATCCATGGGAATCCTTTGAGGAATGGAATCTGGTGACATTCCTCCAGGGAAGATTTGCATCCGTTTCTGCCAGTCATCGCGGGGCTCTTCCAACCCCAGACCACTTGTACATCAACTTGCAGGGGTGCACCCAGTGCCCAAGCGAAAGCAGGGCCCTTTTTGCGCAGCGGATTTATTTCTCATCTGCCCATATGGTGTCGCAGCTTCACATGCAGCTTCCTGCCAGCCTCCTCGCCTCATGTGAGCCCCAGGCTGAATCACCAGGGCCCCCCATCCCACAAAACAATCAAAATAGCAGTTCAAGGTCTCCGCGGTTGAGTAGAAACTATCCCAGGAAAGATTGCCAGGAGCCATACTTAGTGCTTGCTTTTGCCACACCTTCAGCCTCCTGAAATTCCTTGATTTCCTGCCACTTTAGTGACATGTTTTCCTGGTTTTGGTGGAAGGGTTATTTATCCATATTTATCCATATTATCGTGTACATTGTACAGCTAGAAACAGAAGTCTCCAACTTACTCTCCAGCTTACTCCGCTGTCAGGGTTTTCCCGGACCGCTCCACCAAAACTGCCTTTGTCAAGGTCACCTGTGATGGCCATATGACCGAATCCTGTGGGGATCATCATCTTCGTCTTACTCGTGCCCGTCAGCAGGCTTTGGCATAGCTGATCATTCTGTCTTTCCCAAACAGCTTCTCCACGTGGCTTTCAGGATACCTCACCTTCATTGTTTCCCTTCCGGCTCACTGGCCATGCCCTCTCGGCCTCCTTGGTTGGGTTCATCTCCTCTTCTAGACGTCTAGGTGTTAGCATCCCTGAAATCTCAACCCCAAACTCTATCTACATTCTTATTCCAGATGAAACCTAAGTCAACGCTGTAAATACATCTGTGTGCCAATAACTACCCAATTTATGTTTTGAGCCTCACCTCTCTGGAGATGAAACTTCTGGCAACTGACCAATAGGTATCTGCCCCCTCCCCACGTCCAGGTGTCTAGTGTCTGTGAGACATCTCACACACAGTATGTTTAAAACTTGCTCCTTTTCTACCTTCTCCCTCCAAAAACCCCCAGTCTTCCCCCATCCTTCCCCGTATCTAGACATGACATCATCATTGATCCATCACCAGTTGTTACGATTTCTCTCATCCCCTTGTGTCTCTTCTCCAATCCATCAGCGGGTCCGTTAGCATCTAAGTGGGACATTATCTTGAACCTGACCATGCCTCATGTCCACCTTCCAGGCCAAAGTCAACATCCTCACCATCTTCTGTCACTACCGTTAAAGCCCCTACATGCCCTCCTGCTTCCGTTCCCATCCCTCTGCCTCTGGCACCACCATCACCACCTACAGCTATGACTTGCTCTCCTCCAGCTGCAGATGTTTTGAAAATATACATCAAATCATACTGTTCTCCGGCTCACAGTTCTCATGCTTAGAATACAATCTGGACTCCTCACGCGAGAGAACAGGCCCCTCTGCGTCATGCCCCTGTTGAGTCCCTCACCTCTACTCCATGCTTACTCTCCCCCCCCATTCCTCTTATGTTTCTGCTGACCTTTCCCCTTGCCTTCAAATATGTCAGACTGAATCCAGCCTCGGTGTCTTTATTGCTGTTCCCTGTACTCAAAGCTCTTCCCCCATTTCTTTCTGTGGCTCACTCCTTCACGTAATTTCCATTTCTGCTCAAAGAGCACCTCAGTAGAAAGGCCTTCACTGACCACGCCATAGAAAATAGGACTAACCTTAGTCTCTATCATCTTATAGGACTGAAAGCCATGTGAAACTCCATCATTTATTTCATTGATTTGTTTCCTGTGTTTCCCATGATGATGTGTGCTTCATAAAGTCAGAGCCTTCGTTTCTCTCATTTATTATTCTGTTTAAAAAACTTTTTTTTAAACATTTATTCACCTTTGAGAGACAGAGCACAAGTAGGGGAGGGACAGAGAGAAGAGGGAGACACAGAATCTGAAGCAGGTTCCAGGCTCTGAGCTGTCGGCACAGAGCCCAATGCAGAGCTTGAACTCATGAACCGTGAGATCATGACCTGAGCTGAAGTCAGATGCTTAACCAACTGAGCCACCCAGGCGCCCCTCTCTCACTTATCATTCTATCCTCAGACACTGGAAACATGGTTGGGCTCAAATATTTGATGTATTGATCTATCTCATTCCCTGCAATAGATGCTCAATCAATATTTTGGAAATAAAGACTGAATCTCGCTTCACTCCCACCATAGCCAGGGAGACAGAAAAGAGTTTTTCTAATCATATAGGTGAGGAAACTGAGTCCCAGAGATACTAAGTGACTTGGCTGTGGTTACACATCTAGAAGTAAGTGTCCAAATCAAACCCAAGGGTGGTGTGACTTTTGAGGCCATAATTTTTTTTTCAATTTTTTGACATTTCCCCCGCTAAATTTCATTTTGAAATAATGTCATACTTGAAAAAAAAGTTGCAAAAATGTACAGAGTTCTCTGAGTTTCCCTAAATGATGCCATCTTCTCTAATCATAACTCAGTTATCAAAACCGGAAAGTTAATATTGATGTAGAACTAGTTATCAACATACAGTTTATTCCTATTTTGCTAGTTCCCCGACTAATGTGTCCTGTCTCCTCTGGCACGGAGGTCCCGATCTCTGTCTTTCATGACTGTGAAAACACAACCATGACACTTTGGAAGAGGACCATATCATCACCGTCAGGGTCTGGTCTATGCACAGTGCTGGACACATGGGACGTTTTTCACAAAGATGGTGGTTCTTGTTGGGGAAACAAATCCGTCTTCCTTTTGAGGAGCAGAAGGTGAATGCTGCTTCATGTTCTGTTTGCTTTGCTTAGCTTGGCCGACCTTGAATCGTTTATAAGGAATACTGAGAGTGGCATGCTCAAGAAAGTCGAAAAAGGGGATTTCAAAGGATTGGTTGAGATCATGGGACACCTTAAGGCTCTCAAAGAACGGCAGAGCAGCACTGATGAGCTGTTTGAGCCCTTGAAGCAGACTATTGAGTTGCTGAAGACCTATGAGCAAGAACTGCCAGAAACGGTGTTTAAGCAGCTGGAGGTCAGTGCAAAGTTTGTTTTCTGGATAAACGAAATGGAGGGAAAGCTACTGGACTTGAGTGGGGGGAGGTGGGTTGAGGTGAATGAGGAACGGGGCTTGGTGAGGACCCAGGGCTCGTGATATGGAACTGTCTGTGTGACGGCCATGTGCTCTCTAGTACCTTGCAGAAACTCCGTAAATGTTAAATAGCACATTGTTGGAGATAGATGGGGGAATTGGTGTAGATGAAGCATTTTGGCTTTTTGTGTGTGGTTTTGTTTTGTTTTTTTGGTGAATGAGCGAAAATTCTTTTTCTTTTATAGTTTATTGTCAAGTTGGTTTCCATGTAACACCCAGTGCTCCTCCGGACAAATGCCCTCCTCCATGCCCGTCACCCCCCTTCCCCTCTCCCCTCCCTCATCAGCCCTCAGTTTGTTCTCAGTATTCAGGAGTTTCTCATAGTTTGCCTCCCTCTGTCTCCCCCTCCCCCTCCCCCATGGTCCTCTGTTAAGTTTCTCCTGTTACACGTATGAGTGAAAACATATGGTATCTGTCCTTCTCTGCCTGACTTAGTTCACTTAGCATGACACCCTTGAGTTCCATCCACATTGGGGATGAGCAAAATTTTTGATTCAGAGAAAGAAAAGCAAGTCTGAGAAATGTTAAGATGACCTTAAGGGGATGTGGGGCCTGGAAGAAAATAACCAAGCGCTCTGAGGAAATACAGAAAAAGGGCGCAGGCTCCTGGGGTAGAGGCTGAGGGCAGGAAGGATATGGTGGAGTCGGAAGGAGGTGATAGCCAGGCAAGCAGGCGACCAGGGAGAGGGGTCAGAACTGCAGGGGATGGGCACAGTGTGCCATGACGTCACAGCGTGGCAGCCTGGTGTCGAGGAAGACGTCTGGGCACCGCCAGCTCCAGACCTGTGGGCGAGGGGAGCAGGGCGTGGGTCTGAGCAGCCCGCGTCGTCTTCACAGGAGCTGCCCGAGCAGTGGAATGCAGTGAAGAAGGCAGCCATCGCTGTGAGGCAGCAAGTGGCCCCGCTGCAGGCGAACGAGGTGACCGTCCTCCGCCAGAGGTGCTCCGCCTTTGACGTTGAACAGCAGCGGTTCCGGGAGCGATTCTGCAGGGAAGCCCCCTTCAGGTACGGACCCACCCGCCCAGCAACGGCGATCTTTGGGCTTCCGAGGGTCTTAGGGTTGAGTTCTTGGATCTTCCGGCTTCTGGCAGGCGAAGGCTGGTTCCCAGTCTTCCCTCCCACTTGGGTCGGCTGGTTGGAACCTGGTGCCACTGGGAGCAGAGCCCTGTGATGGCCTGTGTGAAATGACCACAGGTGGTACCAACACCTTGCCTCAAAAACAGAAGTCTAGAGGGGGCGCCTGGGTGGTTCCATCGGTTAAGCACCTGACTTCAGCTCAGGTCCTGATGTCATGGTTCATGGGTTTGAGCCCCGCATGGGGCTCTGTGCTGACAGCTCAGAGCCTGGAGCCTGCTTCCGATTCTGTGTCTCCCTCTCTCTCTGCCCCTCCCCTGCTCATACTCTGTCTCTCTCTGTCTTAAAAATAAAAACATAAAAAAACATAAAAAAAAAACCAACAACACAGAAGTCTAGAGACTCCTGGGTGGCCCAGTCAGTTAAGCGTCCGACTCTTGATTTCAGCTCAGGTCCTGATCTCACAGTTCATGGGTTCGAGCCCCACGTCAGGCTCTGTGCTGAGAGGCGCAGCTTCAGGGCAGACTTGGGGTTCTGGCTGCTCCAGGAACCCCTAGAGCTCGACCCCATGAGGGAACAGAAATACGCTGAGTGCTGAGTAGTCAGAGGTGACTATTAGTTCATGGGGAATGCGAGAAATTTATTTTGCTGTCGGATGCAGCCTTCAGCTGTGCTTTTGTGCCACTGCCTCAGGTCCCAGCCTAACAGCAGCTTCGTGAAGGATCCATGAGGGGGCTGGGGTGGTGGACGGACTTGCCTTGGTCTCTTGGAGGGCGGGGCTGGAATGAGCGCCTGGTCTTACAGTTCCTTGTGTGCG
Source organism: Suricata suricatta (assembly GCF_006229205.1). Lineage (NCBI taxonomy): Eukaryota > Metazoa > Chordata > Mammalia > Carnivora > Herpestidae > Suricata > Suricata suricatta. The sequence goes on from NC_043716.1 coordinate 5,248,527, forward strand.
GCCTGACCCCCAGCCCCAGCTCCAGCACCTCCCTCATGAGGGGCAGGGAGGGTGGGTGGGGGCATGGTCTGGAGGGGCAGGTTCCAGGACGGGGATCAAACACCCTAAGGCCCTCTTGTAGGAATCTGATAGCTCACCCCAAGGAGGCTTGGGGACCTGGTCGACTTCATCTTGATCTTTTGAACATCCTCAGTTCCACTGAGCCTGGTTATTCCTGATTCCATGTGGCAAACCCAGGGTCACACAGGACATAGAACAGTCAGGCCTGGGCTCAGTTGAAATGAGCTTCTAAGCTAAGAATTGCTTTCTGGGAGGAGCCTGGAGTTCCTCACCTGTCCGGAGAAGACCGCTTTCAGAACATGGCATCTGTGCTGGGGACACAGGGGTTCCTGCCACGCTCTGTCCTCTGGCCAGTTCCCTCTTCAGTAGTGTTCTTTTGGTTTAAAAAAAAAAGTGGCTCATAGCATTTTGAAATAATTTTGGAAGGCATATTGGAAGCCTAAAGGAAGGATTTGAGGGGCGTCTGGGTGGCTCACTCAGTTAAGCATCCGACTTCGGCTCAGGTCATAATCTCATAGTTCGTGGGTTTGAGCCCCGTGTCGGGCTTTGTGCTGACAGCTCAAAGCCTGGAGCCTGCTTCAGATTCTGTGTCTCCTTCTCTCTATGCACCCCAACCTGCTGCCACTCTCTCTCTTTCAAAAAGAAATATTTTTTAATAAGGAAGGATTTGAGGTGAAGGATTTCTTTCTCTCTTTGCATAGTGATGCTCAGACCCTGCCCCACTCATGATAAGGGGTCTTTACTTAAAACAAGTATAGGACAGATACCCACGTTGTGCACACATGTGTTTCATAAGACTCCTACCTTGGTGAAGGGGTGTACGAGGGGTCTGCATCTGGTCCTCTGGTCAGCGTCAGGGGCTCCAACCAGGAGGACCACCTGGTTCTCAGTGTCCTTTGTCTGCTGATGCACCAGCTGAGATGGGTACCTTCCCTTAATCCAGTTCCAGACTCACTTTTTGGTTCCCTCACTGAGCTTCATGCTGGGTTTCCTCTACCGTTTGGGACAGACAAGCTTAGAAGTCTCCACACTGGAAACTGCCCTAGCTAAAGAGCGACAAACCTTTTATCTCTCAAGGGCACCTACCCACAGAAAACAGTATCACATAGGGAGACAACACGCCAAAGCAACAAACAAAACCAAAAAAACAATCACAGCTTTAGTGGAAGGAAATACAGCATCATGATTAAGCCCATGGACTCTGGATTCCTGTGGCCTCGTGTCTACTCACCAGTTTCCGACTTACTGCATGTCAAGGAAGCTCACCAGCTCTGAGCTTTAGTTCCCTTGCCTATAAGATGGGGTTCATAATAGTATCCATCTCATGAGGTTGTTGACAGAATTAGGAAGTCATCTTTGCCGGGCAGGCGGGTGGCTCATTCCGTTAAGTGTCTGACTCTTGATTTTGGCTCAGGTCATACTCTCGCAGTTCAGGAGCTTGAGCCTGGGTGTCGGGCTCTGTGCTGACAGTGCAGAACCTAGTTGGGACTCTCTCTCTCCCTCTCTGCCCCTCCCCTGCCTATCCTATCTCAGAATACATTATTTTTTAAATGTTTATAAGTTTGAGAGACAGCACAAATGGGGGAGGAACAGAGAGAGAAAGAGAATCCCAAGAAGGAGAAAATCAATGTGGGGCTTAATCTCTAGAGCCTTGAGATCGTGACCTGAGCCCAAATCAAGAGTCGGATGCTTAACCGCCTGAGCCACTCAGGTGCCCCAGTAAATAAGTGAGCTTAAAAGAAAAAGAAGTGATCTTTGCAAGTACTTAGCATGGCATCTGGCACCATGGTGACCAGTCCTCCTGGCCTTCCCTTGGCTGTTCTGGTTTGAGCGCTGGACGTCTCACATCCAGGGACCCCTTTCTGTTCCAGGCAAATCAGAATGGCTGGTCCCCCAGCATGGCACACAGGCAGGGTCTACCTGTTCTATTAGTCACTCCCCAAACACGCTGAGTGGCTCCTATCTCCCAGTTACTGTATATGGGTCTAGAGAGAACAAGATGAAGGTGTTAAGAAGCAGGGAACAGAGGGGCAAACTCTGCGTAGGATGGACATGCCTAGAACAGACCCTACAGCCGTGAGCCCCCATGTTGGCTGCACATCGAAATCCCCCAGGGAACTTCTAAAATTCCCAGTGTCCAGTCCATCTCACAGACCAACCTGGGACAAGACCTAGCATCCATACTTTGTAAAGGTCCTCAGGTGATCGCAGTGTGCAGCCAAGTTTGAAACTGGCTGCCCTTTGGGGAAGTAACTGGTTCCCTTTTAAGCAATCACGCCAGGGCATAAAATTCCAAATGAGTCCATATCCCTTTAGAATAAATGTCTTTGGAGCTATGCCCTTGCCCATGGAAATGTCTGTTGCTCCAAACATTGGTGAAACTCTTTGGGGACTGTTCTTTCAGAGCCTGAGACAAATTCTCTTGACTCTCCTTTGGACATGCAATTGGATTTTAGAAACTTAACACTGATCATGCAGAGCCAAAGCTGGTGAGGGAGTTGGTTTATGGACCTGTGTAATACTTGCTTAGCATTAACAATCACACCAACAGCAAGCCACAGCCATAAGAAAGAAATGACACTAATATCTTTGCACCTACTATCCCTTACAAATTTTTTCAGAAAAGGGGTCCCAGAAATACATGGTGAAATATTTTCCCAAATGGACTGCGGATAGCTGCCCGAAAGGGCATGACCCCTGTTTGCGGGTGTGATTTTGTGTGTCTATTGGAAACGCGGTATCCCTCCTTCATAGTTAGGTTGCATATGTGTGTTGATCGGCTGGTGGCGTTTTTTAATGCGATGGCTGCGTTGTGTTTTTTTTTCCTTTCTTAGCAGTCCTATCTGCTGGCTGGGTGGATATTGCTTCTCTTAGCTGGGTTTTCCAAATCCACATCTGTTAATTTGACATGCAGATGAGTCCTTACAAGAGAATGATTTGAATAGAGCTGCTCACAGCAGCATGGAAAGCCAAACATTACTTCGATTGTGATTGTGATGTGTTTCTCTTCTTAAGAAAACATCAGGACTAGAGCAGAATTGTGGATTTACAGCTGAAGGGAATCTTACTGGGAATCAACTCGTGCCTCATTGTCTTTCTCGGCTTGGTGTACGCGAATTTGTGTGTTTGACATTTTAAGGTTCTGTATGTGGCCAAGGGTTTTAATTCTGGTTCCTTCGCTTTTATCATTTAAGAGTTTCTAAAATGCAGACCTGGCACATTCCTCCGTGAGTGCAAGTTTCTGTTCCTGATGAGATTACAGGTTAAACTCACACCGATCTTGTCTTTGAGAAGGAAAAAAGAAAGTGAGTATCTCATTAGGCTCCTGCAGCCTGTCAGGTGCCGGTTGATGTCTAGTTGCTTGGGTTGAGTTTCTTCGTATTCAAGTCTTAATTCCTCTTGTAGTTCTTAACTCTAAGCTGTATCAGCATATTCCTTCCTAGCTGAGCTCCTTCACTTCATAGTAATTGGCTAACTCCTCATATTCAGATTCAAGGACTGTTCACAGCTCTTCAAGACAGAGGTGAATTGTCCCCTTTGGACAAAAGGAATGTCTCCATGCTTCTAGTGGCCAGTTCGCCGGTTCAGGGTCCTGACCTTGAGTGCAGTCTTCCTGACCTTAAGGAATGATGTCTTGATGTCTAGTTGTCTTACCATATCAAGACCAAAGTTATCTATGGCTTTCTTAGCCAAAGCACTTGATCCCGATGAGCTCCAGCTCAATGGAGACCATCAGTGTTTTTGGCTGGCTGGCAACCAGATTCTGGGAAGGATCAATGGAGAGAGCTTTCTTGAAGCTACCTTTCCTTTGGGTACTCTCCTGCATAACAACTAGGGGAAGCAAAGCTTTCCAGGTAGCCCAGGGCAGCAGGCATGAGGAAAGAGGGGCCTTGGTCTTGCTTGCACAGTGTCCATTGTCTCTTCAATACCTGTAGAAAAGAGCAGTGCTAGTCACTAAATCTCCCCTGAATGTACCGCCTCCTGAGACAAGTCATTAGTTCAGCTTCACCCTGTTCTTCCAGTTGCTCAGACTCATTCACGTAGTTCAGGTTTCCATACAGCAGAAGAGGTAGTGCTTTCAACAGTGGGGTCAGCAGAAAATGATATTGTGCTGGGATTTTAAGATAATACATACTCAAAAAAAAACCCATACTTTGACCTCAGAGACGATTTCAAAAATGAGTACTTAGACATGTTTGTTGGAGGGGTGCCTGGGCGACTCCGGTGATTAAGCATTGGACTCTTGATTTCAGCTCAGGTCTGTCCCAGCATTGTGGGATGGAGCCCTGCATTGGGCTCCATGCTAAGCATAGAGCCTGCTTAAGATATTCTCCCTCTCTTTCTCTCTCCCCCTTTCTCTCCTTCCCTCCCTTCCTCTGCCTCTCACCCCATGTGTGCACTCTCAAAAAACAAAACAAAACAAATGACAAAAGACATGTTCATTGGGTGGCCAACTTTAATCTGCCCCCAAGGAGGTGGTTCACACCCCCTGTATAAGATGGTGCTTGAGCCAATGGGAAAAGGAGGATTTGCCATTTGGAAAAAGACAAGTTGGAGGTTTATTCTGGGTGCAGGAAGCAGAACACGCAAAGGCACCGAAAGCTGAAAATGTGAGAAGCAGCTGGATGGCCACATGTGTGCATGGCTGGGATGCTGGGAATGGAAGTGAGAACAGAGCTGTCCATGGATCCAGGTTATGACCATGACCAACTGCTGAGGAGCCTAAGCATGAGGACAACGTAGTGTCAATACCACTGTCCCGCGGCCGCAGAGAATGGAATGGAGTGAGACCCACTCAGGGCCAAGTGCTCGGTGGGAGAGTGATGGCGGCAGCCCAGGAGAGAAGTGGTAGCCATGGACGGACGCAATGGCAGTGACCATGGAGAGAGAGCAGGTTGGAGAGAGACGTGGGAGGGGAACAGGCAGGGTTGATTGGGTACGAGAGATGAGCAGGGAGGAAGGGAGGAGAGACTGTCACATTTTTGTCTTCTATCCTGGACCACTAAGTGGAAGGCACTCTCCACTGCTCACTGAGATGGGGGCCACCAAACAGGAAGAACTGGAAGATCCCTTGCTCAGATCGGATGAGTTGAGTCTTAGGATTCCTGCCGGGTACCAAGCAGGGGTGTGTCCTCATTGAATGCACAGGTGTGGTTCTGAGCTTAAACATTTCCCACCCACCGGCTCCCAAGAATTAATTTAAATCACTCCTTCCTCCCTCTCCGTCCACACCTATGTGTAGGTCACGCCTGAGTCGATCATTCTTCTGAGGTCGTACGCACAAGAGCACCAAATTTCCATCTCTCTCAATTATAATTTTATTCATCCAGACATTCCAGGCATTTCTCTCCTTAGATTAAAATACTTTGGCATTATTATTTCAATTTCAAAGGCTTACTACACCCCTTTCCCTCCAATTGCTTTCTTGTTCTCAGACTGTATTGCTCCCCCAGGATTCGGAGAACTGTTTCCAGCTTATTAGGCACATTAATCAGGTCTGTGCGTGTCCTGACGGTGTGCGCTAGAGTCTTAAAATGGGAAGAGGGTTACCTGCCCTCATGTCTTGGGATTCTTCTCACCACTTAGGCCAAATTAACTTTTATGTGTGCTCAGCTGCAGGAAATGACTGTCCACAAATTTAAACCATAAACAAAAATTACGCCACATGGTAGTTGATGTTTGGAGTAGGTTTTGACAAATGAGGGCCTCTTCCAGACATCTGAGGAGCGAGTGTTGATTTCAGGGTGTCCGCATGTGCTAAGGAAAGAATGGCTAGAACGACCACGCATTTTCTTCGGGGTGTGTGCCCCAAACAGCCTGAGAGCTCACGCCTTCCCTCCTAAGTTATTCCGGAATTATACCCCATTCATAGATTAAACGGAATGTGGGCTTTTAGAAGTTTGCATCATGAGTCTTGTACCAACAACAAGAGGCTAACTTCACCTTCCAAGTGGCTCCAATCAAGATAAAAAGTAGAATGAACACTCCAACCATCAGTCTTTGGAAATGAAGAGTAGGGAGAGAGACCAGCCATGCACTTGATCTTTCCTGCCAGACCATGAAGATATTCCATTTCTTCCCTTCTGGTTCTTTCCACACCGCTGCCCTGGGGGAGAAAGCTCCTTGCCTAGACAGATAAAGGACCCTCTTCAGCTATGAGCTCTTCAACCTCCAGTTTTGTTCTGAAACCCTCGGGAGCCGGAGACCGGCGAAGATGCACCATGATGTTTGGCTCCATCCTCTGAAGACATTAGTCCACAACCTAGCACACGAGCCAAAAACCATTTAGATGAAACAAGCAGAATCAAACATAGCAAGCATCAAAGTTAATCTGACACTAATTTAATGGGATGCATAACTGTTATTGTGTTGCATGGTAATTAGGCTTAAGTGGCGAGCAGCTCAGGTGAATGACTTTAATTAGGATTACTTTCCATCCGTCAAGTCAAATATTTCCAAAGACAACGGAGAGGAGAGGCAGCTCAAGAAAACGACGTCGTCTGCATCCTCCCCTCCACACCCCACCACCCAACCAACGTACGCGAGTGAATGCACACACGTGTGCGCAGGCATGTAGCACACGCTGGAGTGGAGGAAACAACCGATTGTTCAAACTGCTCATTGACCCTCAACTTTCCCCTTGATGATGAAGCCCATGTTACCCTATTTTGGTTTTAGAGGAACATGGTATTCACCATTAAGTCACAGGTCTCCCAAATCTGGCCCTCCAGACACACGGAGAGAAGAAACTGGAGTTAGTGATGGGGAGGAAAATGAGAGCCTCCTTGCACACTTGGGTTCTGTGTGCTCCTGACCAAAGAAATGTTATCTGCCTACATGGTTTCCTTTGCATGTTGGGTTCTCTTCTCTTCTCTTCTCTTCTCTTCTCTTCTCTTCTCTTCCTTAAGATTTTAAGTCCTCTCTGTATCCAACATGGGGCTCGAACTCACAACCCCAAGATCAAGAGTTGCATGCTCCACCGACTGAGCCAGCCGGGCGCCCCTGCCTGTGAGCTCCTTTATGTTGAAGGAGAGGCCAGGCCAGGAATGCAGTTCTGGAAGTTCTAGCAGCGTGAAGCAGGCAAGCACTGGGGAGGCTCAGGGGCAGTGGATGCATGCTGTGAGCACTGGAGAGAGAAGAGGGTGGGGACACCTGCAGAAAAACTGTAAAGCTGGGTAGGGTGCAGGTAGCAATTGGGTAAAGAACCAGAGGCCACCCAGGATCAGGAGAGAGCAGGCCAGAGTGCGCAAAGGGTCACGATCAAGGACAACTTGGAGGAGGGACTTAAGAAGAGGAGCCCGACTCGAGGCGTATAGCAAAGGAGCACCACAGTGACTGTACAGGGCCCTGGTGAGGTCTCTGTGCTCAGTCTCCAAGGTCCTCTATCCATGGTTACCAAGTGTGGAGGTGCTGCTGCCTGGAGGAGTCGCAGGCTACCACGTGAGCTTCTCCATGGTCAAGGACACCAGCCTGGCACGCTGGAGCTACCTGGTGAGCGGTGCCTGGGTGTCACCTCTAAAGAGCCTGATTTCATTGGACTGGGGGGCAGTCTGGGCACGGAGAGCATTCAGAGCTTCTAACAAATTCTAACATGTCACCCAGACTGAGAGCCAGTGCCCCAGAGGGGGTCCAGGGTTGGAATTCCAAGTGCCAGCTCTCTCACCTAAAGACCCCCTACCACCTCTAATCCTGGCCAGAGCTCTGGGATCATAGTATCTACAGAAGCACGACCATGTTCATGTGCGTTAGGTGCACCGGGAACCAACTCACAGAAGCAGAGTCTAAAGGGAGCTTGAACAAAGGGATGGGGGCGCCTGGGTGGCTCAGCCGGTTAGGCGTCCAACTTCGGCTCAGGTCATGATCTCACAGCTCATGGGTTCAAGTCGCACACTGAGCTCTGTACTGACAGCTCAGAGCCTGGAGCCTGCTTCAGATTCTGTGTCTCCCTCTCTCTGCTCCTCTTCTGCATGCTCTCTCTGTCTCTGCCTTTCTCTCAAAAATAAATAAACATTAAAAAATTAAAACAACAACAACAAAAGGGATGGTCTCCTTCATACCTGGACGGGGGATCAGGAAGCAGTGGAAAAAGAGAAGAGTTTTTGCCCTCTCAGACGTGAAGGAAAGATCCAAGCCTGATGGTCCCCCCTCGAACTGCCTTTTCTCCAGCTACGTATGCTTACCCCACCCCAGCCTACCCAAGCACTTTCCTTCCCAGGCTTCGGCGCCTGTTACTGCACTTTTCTAAAATACGAGGCATTTAAAGGTCTGAGCGGGCATCACTCTGGCAACTCCGGGATGTGAGCCCCCGCTCGCCATGCTCACCAGAGGGGGCACCTTTTTGTTTTGTAGGTTCGACAGCGTGGCCCCTCACCAAGCACTGGATGCCAGGCACACAGAGATCCAGCAGATGGAAGCTGCCCTGGCCTCCCTCTCAGAGTCGGCGGGCCTGTTTGAGGTCAGCGTTCCCGACTACAAGCAGCTGCGGCAGTGCAGGCAGGAGGCCTGCCAGCTGAAGGCGCTCTGGGACATGATAGGGATGGTCACCTCCAGCATCCGTGCCTGGGAGACCGCCACTTGGAGGGAGGTCGACGTGGAAGCCATGGACTGGGAGTGTAAGCGGTTCGCCAGGTCCATCCAGCACCTGGGCAAGGAGGTCAGGGCCTGGGATGCGTTTGAGGGCCTGGAGAGGACCGTGTGGAGCACCCTGAGTTCCCTGCAGGCGGTGGCCGAGCTGCAGAGCCCGGCCATCCGGGAGCGGCACTGGCGGCAGCTGATGCAGGCCACGGGTGTGAGCTTCACCATGGACGAGGCCACCACCCTGGCCGACCTCCTGCGGCTCCAGCTGCACCGCTTCGAGGACGAGGTGCACGGCATCGTGGACAAGGCCACGAAAGAGCTGGGGACAGAGAAGACCTTGGCGGAGCTGCACGCCACCTGGGCCAGCCTGGAGTTCCAGTACGAGCCCCACCCGCGGACCGGCGTCCTGCAGCTGCGGTGGGACGAGGACGTCCTCGAGGTCCTGGAGGACAACCAGGTGCAGCTGCAGAACCTGATGTTGTCCAAGCACGTGGCGTTCTTCCTGGAGGAGGTCTCCGGCTGGCAGAAGAGACTGTCCACGGCCGACGCTGTCATCTCCGCCTGGTGTGACGTGCAGCGCACGTGGTCTCATCTGGAGAGTATATTTGTGGGGTCCGAGGACATCCGGGCTCAGCTGCCCCAGGTAGCGGCCCAGGCTGATCGCACTCCCCCTGCTCCCTTACCCGAGTCGAGGGAGGTGCTCCCCGTTTGCACCCTCCTCTAGACCCTTTCCTTCTCTGTCCCGTCTTGCCTTTGCTCAAAGCCAACTCCAACCAGCACTGGCCTCCCAACCCACCAAAAGTCAGGAAGGAGGAAAGAGAAGGTGAAATACACACCAGTCAGTCTCTTCCTGGATGGGTGGGGACAAGAAAGGAGAGTCTACTATTAGGTCTATAAGGAAGGAAGCAGGGAATATCAGCTACTGAAGTTGGGGACGAGCTGCTCCACAGATAATTACAGCACAGTTATCAACGGAAAGTGAGCATTATTTCCAGGCAAATTCAGGTCCCTTCGGAGCCGTGAGCCGCTCTGCCCACCTCTGGCCTGCACCAGCTGCCAAACGCCGGTCGGCAGCTAAATCCCCAGCCCTGCATTTCTCTGAAATATACATCCTTCTCGTCACTACCTTCCCTGTGGTTGATTGTCCCTTCTCATTTGTCTTCATTAACGTGCCATTAACTTACCACCTCTCTGTGAGATTTCATGCCTCTTGCAGAGTTCTCTGTTTCTCTGTACCCCATCAGCACAGAAAGCTCTTTGCCCACCGATTAGTTTTGTTTCCCAAACGTTGCGCGTTGCCCAGGTCTCCCTTATAAGTCGAGGTGTGTTCCCATCACAACGTTGTGTTCTCCCAGCTCATCCCGCCAAAGCATATCTAGTGTCTGACGGCAGACGGAAGGCTGTACATCCGGAATGAGAGGCAGCAGAAGACAATTCTTATAGAGATGTTGTCATCCGGCCCGATGGAATAAGCCAGAGTTTTCTCTCTCTCCAGTGCTAGGGACTGAGAAGAGCAGGCTTCATCAGGAGGGCAGGGCATCCATGGAGGTTCTGGCAGAGACTCTCCAGGAGGTGTGTGAGAACTTCTAACTGCGCACCAGGAAGAATTAGTATCATTAACGTCTCACTGGCAAGGGTTTGTGCGTGAAGAACGCAAACACATTTATATATTTTTTTGTATTATCAGTGCAATAACAGAGGCACTTTGAAAACATAATAAGATCAGTCATAACCTTACACCCTAACTAGCAACTATTTTCATTCATTAGGAATATTTCCCAACTTGGCTTCACACATACAGGCATTTCTCTACAGTTGCTCTCTGGGGAATTAGTTTTCTTTTCAGCTCTTTTCAATGGAGCACTCAGGATCTGTATTTCTGGTACCTCTCTATCCTTGATACTTTTCGCATTGTTCGCGGGAACAGGGTATCTCATTGAGCAAACATGACGTACCCAACCCACACCCCCTTTCTAAATCTTCTTGGAGAGGGGTGTGGATTTCAGATATTTGGAGCAGAACTGGTTGGGCCGCACAGACTGAGTTTCAGCTCAGTCCCTTGGAGCTGTGGGCTCTTGGGCAAGTTACTTAACCTCTCTGTGCCCTGGTTTCCTCCTGTGAACTGGGACAATTACCAGTACCCCCTTCAGTAGGTGCACACAGCACATTCCGTGCTGAGAGGTGCTGTGTAATAATTATGCCACAGGGGCTCGCCAGGTGTTGAGCTAAAGTCTGCCTACATCCTTGTCTCCACCGTGTCGGTGACCTCGTTCTGCACTGTGTGTGTTTGAAGAAAACAATGGTAACGAGTCAGTTTGACCTCTCATTTGCTGGAGAACGTCTTACTTTGTTTACATAAGCTTTAGCACGGACCCAGGGAAAGCGATGGACCTGCTGTCTTACCTGCTATAGGAAGCAGGTGTTTTATGCCAGCAGTTCTCAAAGCATGGTCCGGGGACCCCAACCTTTGTAGGGGATCCTCAAGGTCAAAGCTGTCTTAAGAATAATGCTAAGATGCTATTTGCCTTTTCCACTCAATTTTTCCCTTGCGCACACGGGGGCACTTCCCAGAGTCTACATGATATGTGACCTCATGACAGATCAGATGCAGAATAAGAAATAAAATCCGGTTATGTTCTAACTCAGACATTAAGTTTGAGGGGAAAGAAAAGTGAAACAATGGCACCTCCTCTCTAAGTTACTTTGTTTTGGAAAATACAGTTATCTTAGATCAAAGTATATTATCACTTGACCATTGTGGATTTAATATTGTTACTTTTTAAATTAAAAAAATTTTAGTATTTTTTATTTATTTTTAAGAGAGAGAGACAGCGTGAACAGGGGAGGGTCAGAGAGAGAGGGAGACACAGAATCCGAAGCAGGCTCCATGCTTGAGGTAGCTGTCAGCACAGAGCCCAACATGGGGCTCAAACCCAGAAACCGTGAGATCATGACCTGAGCCGAAGCCAGACACTCAACCGACTGAGCCACCCAGCGCCCCACTTTTTAACTGAGTTAACAAATATTTTTAAAATTTGTCGACTTCACCTTCCGAGGGAGAAAACACATTAATGGCTATATTACCCACATAAAAAAGGAAGGCCTTTCCCTCCTCAATGATTTTTGCAGAACACAAAGGGAGGGATTTTATGACCAAAAATGTTCAGGAACTGTCCTTTCAAGCCCAGGGTATTTCCTTCTTGAAGTTTTAGGACATCCCTCAAGGACCAGTTTCTGCTTCTAAATTGCTGCATGAGGGAATCTTCTTTGAGTCCCAAGAAAGTGGTGGTTAACTTCCCCCCACATTTTAATTTCAGGATTCTGAAAGATTTGAAGGCATCGACGCTGACTTTAAAGAGCTAGCTTATGATGCCCAGAAAACTCCAAATGTTGTGGAAGCCACCAACAAACCAGGTCTTTACGAAAAACTGGAAGATCTTCAGAGCAGGTGATCGCCTGCTTCTTGCCCCCTCTCCTTTCTATACCAGGGAAGGCAATGGTTCCTTTTCTCCGGTTCCTGAGATCCGTATTGTCTTTTACTGTTTGAGCAGTGTGCGTCTGTGTGCTTTGATTTTCCTGTGTGTTAGGTAACGGGTACGATCAGAGGTGTCAGTTCGGGTAGAAATGCACCAGTGCGTATATTTGCAAATACCCACTGTGTTTCTGGCACTGATTTCTACATGTAGTCCATATACTGCCTCTGTCTGCATTTGGGTCATGTCTATGCACCTCTGCATCTACACAGACTTAATTAGAAAATCCTATGTCTGTGCCCTCAGATTGCACCTGTGTGAGAAGGCGCTGGCGGAGTACCTGGATACTAAAAGGCTTGCCTTCCCCAGGTTTTACTTTCTGTCCTCTTCTGACCTTTTAGACATCCTTTCCAACGGCACAGCTCCACAAGAGGTAAGCCGAGGGGGCACGCGTGGAAATGTCCGGAAAGTCTGAGGGGCTCCCAAGTGGGGAGGTTTCCAATTCCCCATTGTGCCTCCTCTCTCGGGCAGAGTGAATATTTCAGACTCATGTTCCTGCCAGCCTCTTCCGTGTCCCCCATTATGCTTTTCGAAGGGAGCCCCTGGCCCGTCCGTGGCTATAACCCCCAAAGGGGGATGCTTTGAGGATGGGGAAGGTGGAGGGGATTAAGCCTTCATGAGTGTTTGATTGGATTCCGAAGAGCGATCCAGTACAGTGCTCTCAAAAGTTATAGTGAAAATTTCCAAGGGAGAGAAGACCAAAGGTTGTCTTAACTCGGCATTTTGTGGGGGGTATTTTTGTGGAAAGAGTGTATGCGAGGAGCTCAAAACTTGGGGTTCTGGCCCCTGGTTCTAGCCATGTAGTTGTGGGAGTCCCTTCTCTTTGGTGAATTTTCCTCATTGGTAAATTAGAAAGCTACTGTGTTACAGCCTTTCTCTCTCTCTCTCTCTCTCTCTCTCCCCCCCCCTCCCTCTCTCTCACTCTCTCTCTCTCTCTCTCTCTCTCAACGTGAAAGTCACTAATTGAACTTGTATTTGGAGCTGTAGATCACGGTTCTCAAATGTGAGCGTCACCTGGGGGCTCAGGTGCACTAGAATCACCTGGAAGGCTTGTTAAAATGCAGATTCCTGGGCCCCAGAGTTTCCGATGTGTCCATAGGTCCAGGTGGGGCTGGAGAGTTTGCATTTCTAAGGATTCCCCAATTGATGCTGGTGGTCTCGGGACAATGCTTCAAGAAGGGCTGTCCTAGACCAGAGGTCTAGTCTCCACATAACAGGAAGGATGTGGTCTCCACTGTGTGCGCACGTAAGTCTTGTCACCCCAAGAAGACTTCAAGATGTGCTGTAGGTCTCCACTCTTCCTAGGACCGGAGATATCCGGTCAGAGTACCGTGTTCAGAAGTTGGGTGAGTTCTTTCCTGCCCTTCAGGGTGCTTATGTTATTAGCTTGAAGTACAGTCGGATTCACATATTTCTCTTGGCTTTCCGTTTTTTTTTGGAGTGTTTTTGTTTCCTTCCCATCCTTGTTGATTGGATTGTTTGAATATGTAGAATTCTAAGAGTCAAGCTTTGCAGAAAGGCATGTGGGACGTGAAACTCCTGTACCTCCACTCCACTCCCTGTAGGTCACCAACCCCACTAGTGTCTGGTTTATCACTGCAAGAAACGAGCAGGTGCTCATTTACGTTTGCCCACGTAATTTTCTTATTTACTCTCCTTTCCTGCACCAAAGGGAGCCTGCTCTCTATACTTGAACGCATTTTTTGTGTGTGTAGTTAGTACATCCTGGAAATCACCCCATGTCCATTTAAAGGCATGGTCTTCATTTTTTGTTTTTTAATACACCTGCACCGTAACTCCGTGGGTATGCCACAGTTTGGCCAAAGGTTGTTGAGATACTGTTTTGCAATTACAAATCCCATGGCAGTGAATAACTTTTGGTTTCGTATTGTTGGGGGTCAGCCTTCCAGGTAGATTCTAGAAATGGGATTTCTGGGTCAGAGGGTGAAGGCTCTGTGGTTGGGTTAGAGATGGCCCTGTTTCCCTCCGTAGGAAACCGCCTGTTCCATGGCCACCAACCATGGAGGAGAGCTTCTCTGATGGAGCCTAAAGATGGCACCCATGCGTTAGTTTTCTGTCTTTGTCGTGAACTTTCCAACTTTCTGAAATTATATTTTTGGTTGGTCGGTGAGAAGCAAGTACGAAAGATAGCTCATCCCTAGAGTGAAAACCCATTTGTTTTCTTCCCCCTGTAGTTTTCTGGAATTGTTCCAGAGTAGTCTGTGTGTGGTGGCTTTGATACCACACCAGAATTCTGTTTCGTAGCTATATGCTCATAATTCCACACGTAGGGAAAAGTCCAAGGTCATTGCCAGACCTTCCGTACATGATGTGCTCATTCTTAAATACTTCTTTCCATTTACATCTTGCTTGGGGTGAGTAAATCTTTCCGTAGCTCCTCCCTCCTCACTGTCCAGAGCGGTGAATGATGGTAGACTAGTCCCCAGATCCTGCTCTATCTGCAACTCTCAGTAATTATTACAGGTAGGTGAATGAATGGTCAAGTTTCTAACTCATGTGTCACAGAACTTTCTCCTCAGATCCCCCCAGATGTAGCTCTGAGGCACCGTCTGAGGTCTGCCTGCTTTTTTTCTTTCCCCCAGACCTTTCTAGGTAACCTCATTTGTTTCTATTTGGACCTCTGTAGAGATCAAAATTTAAAGTTTAATTTTAGGAAATTTGATATATTTATATGCTTGTTTTATTAATTTTTCCAACCCGTGGCAAGTTTTTTTTTCCCTTTATGAAAACCAGGGCTTTCATTATCTTGAAGAGATTTTCTTTCTATATGCTTTTTTAAAATGTTTTTTTATTTTTGAGAGAGAGAGCGAGAGTGGGGGATGGGCAGAGAGAGGGAGACATAGAATATGAAGCGGGCTTCAGGCTCTAAGCTGTCAGCACAGAGCCCCACGTGGGGAGTTCATGACCTGAGCTGAAGTCAGACACAACCAACTGAGCCACCCAGGCGCCCCATATTTTTATCTGTTACCCCTCTTCCTTGGTGTTCTTCCATAGCTTCTCAAGCTCATCCACCATATTTAAATTGATTTGTGTTCATATGGTCCTTAAGCATTTGTTGTTTCCTTACATCATCTCCCTGTCACTACCAATTTATCTCTACCTCATATTTTGTACCGTTTATGTTTTTTTCATTTAATTGAAAACAAGGTGATCTTCTTCATAATCACTTCTGCTTCCTCTATTAAAGCTTCTCTCTCTCTCCCCTCTTCTCTCCCTTCCCTCTGTTCCCCTCCCCCCTTCTCTCTGATAAAGAAGGTTCCATTCCATCAAGATACTTGTCCCAAGTCACCGTGAGTGGGACCCCCTGAGAGCCCTCATAGTTTACTTCAACACACATAGAATTTTTCCTCTCCAGTCATCAGCTGGATTGTGGCAAATTTAGGATTACAACTCTGGGTCCCAGCAGCCTGAAGGCGCTGTATCTCAGCTCTACCAGAGAGCGGCTTTCTTCTTATTTTTCCTCTCAGCCTGCCCTTTCCCTCCTGTTACCAGAAAGGGGCCTCTGTGTCCTTAGACAACATGCGAGGGAGACCCAGATATAGGTCTGTTGTGCCTAAGTGGTTTCAACAGCCGGTGACTTCTTCCACAGGCCACCGCTGCCACCATTGTGTTTCTGCTGCAGGATAGTAGTTTCTGAGGAAGAGGGTTTATGAATTAACCATCATCTTTCCCCCTCCAGTCTGTTCCCATATAGATCAAGCAGATTCATGAAACTTTGATGACCCTCATTCCCACTAATTTCATATTCCTTTGACCATTTCTATCCAGTTCATTTGGTTCCGACCTCATACCACCACCACTGTCCCCACAAGCTTCCCTCTCAGTGTTTGCCAACCCCCTCTCTAATGACGGTCACGCAGTAGACCTCTGAACAGTACCAGTGAGCATCTCCCTCGACACGTTCTCCAATCCTGTGGCGCGGTTTCCCACCGTAGGTTCAACGCCATCTTTCTAAACTCTTTGACAACATGGCCAAGATGCAGTTCCAACTGGACGCCAATGAGGAAGCCACCAAGACAAGTCTGGGCATGTACAGCAAGGAGGGCGAGTACGTGACCTTCAGTGAGCCGTGTGACTGCAGTGGTCAGGTAGAGTAGACGTCCTTTCTCCTCCTCATCCCTTTCTCTTTGAAGTGTCTGCATTCCAATACAGTCAGCCTCAACCTTCAAGATGGCCATTCCAACCTTGGGCCGGCAGTGCTGTCTGGGCCCTGGGACTGGAGCTTCTCTAGACTTGAACCCACGTTGGAGAAACTCCTGGTGCCTGCCCTTCCCTCCCTGGGAAGGACACATGTCAACATCCATATATCTTCCTTAACCGAAGACCTGCGCAGGGAGGAATGAAATGTGCATAAACAACTCCCCAGGTCAACGAGAAAAGGGTTTTTAAGTGATGAGCAGCACCAGGAGACTTTAACATGACAACCCCTGGGGCATGCCGTAGGGGACTCTGGCATGCTGACATCTTCCCCTGGAGAGGATGCTCTTTGAAATCAGCCATTTTCCTGGGATGTCATTTCTCTGTACAAATACAGCTCGGAGTCACTGCCTCCCATAGCCCTACCTTTGGGAGAGCCAAATAATCATGCTCCAAGAGGTACCACTTCCAAATGTCCCATGTACAACTCCAAAAACACAAAACATGGGGCAAATCTCTCCTAAAACGTCCCTCCTAACCTCCCCCTGTCACCACTTGAGTATAAGCTCTTCTTTCTTTATGATCCTAGGTGATCCAACAGAGCATCATCCCTGGGGTTTCTAATCTAGCCCCAATAAGAGAAAAGATCTCTTACCGAGTTCTACCTTCATCCATATGTCTCTTGGAAAGCAATTGGAGTTCCAGGAAATAACCAGACATTCTCAGTTTTAGTAGAAGGACCCTGGGGTTTGGTTTGGAATGTGTCTGTTTTGTAGACCAGAATGTATTCAGTTGGAAAATATAGTTCTGGTTTATATCTCCATACTCAATGCGGACAAGGTCATGAGAACCTGCTCAACCCAGACTAACACTTTCTTGTATGAATGCCAGGTGGCAACTCCCCTCCCTTTAAGCTGCTACTGTATTTTGAGGGTCCCAAAGGGGCCTGGCCACCTGTTGTTAACCGACCACTGTCCTGAGTCACAGAAACAAGATGGCTCCCTGTGTCTTCTGGGAGCCATTGGGGTTGTACACGATGCCTGGGCTCCAGTTTCTCCTCTCCCTCGGGGAGTGATCATACCCTCTCCGGAACCCAGCATCTAACTTAGAATTCTTCTTTCAGGTAGAAATATGGTTGAACCGTGTGCTCGCACATATGAAGGCCACCGTGAGGCATGGGCTGTCAGAAGGTGTAGTTGCCTACGAAGAAAAGCCAAGGGAACAGTGGCTCTTTGACTATCCAGCTCAGGTATTCTAACCAGGACTTTTGTGGGCCCCCATCCTTTGCTCGGTCCCCTCCCTTAGGGACGTCCTTCAGCCTTCAGGGGAGACCAGACATCAAACTCACTCTATGCTACACGATACAGAGAGGTTGGTCTGCGAACTGTCAGCCATGGCTGAGTCCAGCCATTGTCTTGGAGGACTTGGGGTTGTCCATTTTTCCCCTCTCTGGCCACCATAGGGAGAAAATAGAAACTAATTCAGCTCACTGAGTCAGCCTGCTTTGTATATACCAAGGCCTTTGCTGAGCACAGGAGACCCCAACGGGCAATGAGACTTCATCACCCTGCCCTGCTGGAGTTTTACAGACTGGCATGGAGGCCAGCTGCTTACAAATGAGCACACAGCGAGCGGCTAGGGACCACCCCTGCCCCTGGCCATGGATATGATATGTAAGCTGAGGTTTGAAGAAGAGCCAACAAGTTAAAGATGGAAGGAAAGAGCAAGCAGTACGGGAAGGACCCTGAGCTCAGAAGCAAGGAAAGAGTCCTGTGGCTGAAGAACTGAGTGGGGTTTGCAGCAAGAAAAAGGGAAGAAGGAGCAAGAGGCAGCAGACGGGTCCTACAGAGGAAACTTGAAGCCAGTTCTTACCCATCTCTTTGGAGAGTCTGACTCGCTTCTATGATGTGTCCCAATCCTCTCCAGGCTTCCCTGGAGCGTGATGAGAGAAAGGGGTGAACTAATGAGAAATGCTTAAATGGCTCTGGCTACAGCAGACTCTTCCATCCTTCCTGTTAGGGGCACAGCGCCCCAGCTGGGGTGTTTAGGGGTTGCAGATATTTATTGGGAATTGAAGCCACAGGATAGGGAAGACCACTCTTGGAAAAGATGTAGAACCAAGAGAGGGTGTTGAAGGGCTCCCTGGGCATCACGTAAAGATTAGGTAGGCAGGGAGGAGCCAGGCAAGCAGATTGGGAAATGGTGCCTTTTCAGATAGAAGGAAAAGCAGGGAATGGTCACAATGGAAACCCAAAGCAGGCCAGAGGTCAGTCGTACCTTGTAAGAGATCAAGGAAGATAGGAGGCTGGGGAGTGTCCATGAACTTGGCTCGGCTATGTCAGTGGAGTGCAAGGTGGTGGCTGATTGCAGGGGGCAGAGAAGAGAGAAGGTGGGAAGATCTTGGCCGCAAGTACAGACTAACAGAAGAAACATGAAATAGGTCAGGGAAGAAGTATTCTTTTGACTATGTGATGGGCGCATTGCGCTCAAGCCATCCCAACAAGATCACGATGCAGGCAGAACTTCTTTAACAAAACCCAACGCGCATGATCCCAAAGGCAAAATCAGATAAATTCGAGAATGGTTCTTTTTACTACAGCAGGATTCTCTGTTTGGCAAAGGGAGTAGTTCCCATCAAGATTCTGTTTACCCGAATCAGAATTTTGAGGCAAGCAAATGCATTGTCTCCTGCTTTCATGACAGATCTCATCTGGAGCAATGTCTCCCCAACCACAGGAAATTACAATCAGTGTGTCTGCGTTCTCCACTGTGAATCATTCGAACTATGCATTTTCCATATTAGGTTGCTCAGCAAACAGAAGACGTGTTTGTTCAAATCCCTTCTCCCCTTCCTTAATTTTGAATCTCTGAAAAGTGCAAATCCCAGTGGCCACGTTGAATTTTGCTGTCATTCACGTTGAACTTCAGGGGTAGGCTATAGGGTCTGAGAAATAGAAAATACATGTAGCCAAAGTGTTGTGAGCAAGCAAGAATAAGCCACCAATGATCATCGAAGGCTCACTAAGCTAGAATATTCAGACCACAAGAAGAACAGAAAAAAAAGCCTAAGTGTTGTTGAGATAGATGTTCAGTCAACATATTGTTAACCTCCCAAGCACAGGAATGATGCTTTGCCTGAAGAGTAGACAGAAAGATCAGTGGAGCAATTTCTAAAAGCCACTGACATTGACCAGGGGGACTCTGGTTGTTTTCAACCAAATGACACATTTTTTTTTTTTCAAGAGCAGAAAGTGCTTTCCCCACTTGGAACCACTTCACGTCTCCAAGGAGATAGAGGCAAGTGGCTGGCTTCATCAGCGCTGGTAGAAGAGAGAGGGAAGGGACTTAGGTCACCCACACAGTTACATGCTGACTCTCGCTGGGTGATGAGTGGTCTGGTTTTGGAGACATGTTCTGGTAATGGCTTCACTAAGCTGCTCCTGGTGCCACAGGTGGCCCTGACCTGCTCTCAGATCTGGTGGACCACAGAGGTGGGCATCGCATTTGCCAGGCTGGAGGAAGGCTATGAGAGCGCCATGAAGGACTATTACAAGAAGCAAGTGTCCCAGCTCAAAACCCTCATCACCATGTTAATTGGCCAGCTCTCCCAAGGGGACCGGCAGAAGATCATGACCATATGCACCACTGATGTGCATGCCCGGGATGTGGTGGCAAAGATGATCGCTCAGAAGGTGAGTCCCAAACATTCAGGGGTGTCCCTCTGTCACCAGCCACACCATAAATGGTGGGATCAGGGAGAAGCTCACATACAGCCCAAACCTGGGGGCCCCAGACTCTGCACTAGCCAGAGCACTGGGGGAGGGTCATGGTGGCCGCTCCCAGCAAATGTGTGTAGTCAGGGCAGCTTGTGCTTTCTGTGCTTGTCATGAGCACAGCGCATACTGTTGGCCAGTGGACAAAACCCAGGTCTTCCAGGGTCCTGTGTGTCCTGTGGCCAAGGGGCCACCTGCGGGAGAGCAGTTCACTCCCCTCCTCCGGACTCTCTCTAGGTGGACAGTGCTCAGGCCTTCCTCTGGCTTTCCCAGCTGCGGCACCGTTGGGGCGATGACGCCAAACACTGCTTCGCCAACATCTGTGACGCGCAGTTTCTATATTCCTACGAGTACCTGGGAAATGCGCCTCGCCTGGTGATCACACCGTTGACAGACAGGTGAGCGCTGGCGTCAGCCACTCCTGGGGAACCCGACTGGTGTCTGGCTCGGGCCATCTAACGGCCCTCCAGGATCAGGGCCACTGTCACTCGCTAGTCGCCCACAGAGCTGTAGGGAGAGGGCCTGACCACGCAACACATGTAAAAATAAAACTTAGAGGAGGAAGGGCAGAACCCTTCTCAGAGCCCAGCAAATCCATGGGCTGGGACTTTGAGGAATTTACTAGGGGAGAATCCTGTACGCCTGGATTCTCACCCCAGCTCTAACACAAACTGGCTACTTGGCCCCGAAAAACTTGGCCTAATTGTTTTCTCATCTATGAAATGGAAGCAGTTACTTGTTAAACGGATCTGGGATCCTTAAAAGCTAAAAAAAAAAAAAACACAAAAAACAAAAAACAAAAAACTACTAATAGGCATTCTGGAACATGGAATTTTGTGTGTAGAGGCATGGAAGTGGTGAAAATCTGAGATGTGTTCCTGGAAGAGGGATAGACACTTGACTTGGGGGGTCGGGGAAGATGTGGTTGGCCATAAACCTGGGGAGGTGGGTAAAAGTCTGACTATAAAGTATGCTGCATACATTCTTTATCCAGTAAGTAGGGATAAACTATTGAATGTTTTTCATCAGCAGAGTAGAATGACAGAAACTGTATTTTATGGAGATTTATCTGATAGCACAGCTTGGGCGAAGGACAGTGAGGACAGGATATTTTAATTCTGTTGAGAATTCTGCTAAGATCTGGTGCCCTTTTCCTGTATAATTTCACTGAGCCCTAAATCCCTTTTCCAAAAAGAGGCGCATTTCTGAATGGCTGGCTCAGTCCAAATTAGTGACTTCTAGAGGGTGAAGAGATTGTCATCAATGGTAAAGGCTGCAATGGCCACATAGAATCTGTGTCATCTTTTATTGAATTTTTTCCATGCCTATTTTTTAAGTGTTTCTACCAGTATTCTGGGCAAATCCTCAGATGTATTTCCAAGGAACACAGTGGAGTTGTAATCCCAGCGCTCGTGGCGTGACCTGGGGTGTGGGAAAATCGCAACATCATCCATAGGGCAGGGCCTCATGGTCTATGTCTCTTCCCGCCCCCCATGCTGTCCCTTTCCTTCCTTCACTTTCCTGCCCAGCCTGGAAGGCCCTTCCTCCCAGAGTCCACTCCACATTTTCTCTTGTATTTCTCTTCTTTTATTTTTGTGGGAGTCCATAGAGGTCACATCACCATCTCCAGTCACTCTTCTCCCCACTGCACTTAGGAATGGAAGCTCTTTGCCATCAGGGGGCTTTGTCTGTCTGATGTGTTTCTATGTCACCAGCATCTGGTGGGTGTTGAAATTAATACCTGTCCAATGAATGAATGGTGCTTGGATAATGAAGGCGTCGATGATAAGAATAGACAGAGTCAAGAAGAGGAGGTTGACTCAGGAGAGGGATCCACACAGGCCTCTATGCCTTGGCTCCCAAAGGAGGAGGAACAGTCCTCTGCTCTGATCTGGGGACCAACACTCCTCCCTGCCCCCGGTTAGGACGAAAGGCAGATAACACCTGTTCAGAGATGGGATTTCCCTGCAGCTGGGACAGTATTGGCAATAGTACCTCAGACGGTATGGGCACCTTAGGGTTGCACTTGGCTTTCACTTGGTATCACTCCATTAGAGACGCTCATTCCGCATGGGCCAAAGGAAAAGCATTCCCACCTCAAGCTTCCTTCGGAGTGACCCTCTTGTGTGTAGTCATTATTCTTAGCAAGACACGTACCCTAAACAGGAAGGAAATGCAATCCAGGTTTCTCTCTTGCAGTGAGTTTTCTGCCAGCCTTGGAATATAAGCTAATAGTTTGGGGAATTATATCGCTTGCAACAGAATAACAAGGCTGCTCTATAGCCGAGCAATTCAATTAAGGTCTGTCTCTGACTCTAGATTGTTTGCTTCATGGTAACGTTGACTTTGATCTGCTCATTGCTCTACCCCAAGGGACCCCGTACCGTGTTGGGCACGTGACAGGCATTCAAGAAGTTCACTCCTTGACCCACTGCAGTGGAGCGGTTTCTGACACAACGTCTCCACCACCAGACAGAATCTCTCCTTCCTTTCCATAGACATCGCAGACATGATCATTCCAAGTGATAAATGGTCTCTAGAGTTTAATTTCTCCTGGGTCTTCACACCTACCCAAGGGTTCAAGAAGATAATTCCCTCTTTGGGATTCAGAGGTCTCTAGCACACTAACGCTGAAGGCCTCAGGGAAGGGAGAAGGTAAAGCTTTGACAAGGAATTCTCTCTAAAACAGGATTTTATCACCCTTCCTATGAAACGATGCAAAAAAAAAAAAAGAGAAAAAAGAACTAGAAAGGAGGATGTACTGCAAATAATGATGAATACTGCGTAGACCTTGACCTTGTTTTGCACTTTAGATGCTTTTCTGACGAAGTGGTCTGTAGTGAATATTTATATGTAAAATTCCATTTTCTCATTGACTTCCATTATTATCTCAAGAAATGTTTTGCCCGGGAAAAAAAAAATTGGCCTTAACACAGAAAATCACATTTTAAAGAGCATTCAGCCTTGGCTGGTGTGTAGCTTAAGTACATTTAATTCTCTCCTGCCAGAGGAATTAATCAAATGGACAATTGATCCATAAAACCTTTGCACATTCATTAAAAGCATACCCGCATTACAGTACCTCCGACTGATTATGCCTATTTCTTTGGAATTTCCCACTGCCCGGATGGGACTTGAATATCTAAGTAGCTACGATATATTCTCAGGACTTTGGCAGAGTGCTAAGCTCAAGAACTAAATGGAAATGCTTTTTCAGGCTGAACAAAAGCAATCCACAGAAGTTGTTTCTCCCCGTTTGGGTGACATCCTCTCCCTTAAATCACCTTCACACACAGACGGCCCTTTCAGCCTCGTGCTGAGTTAAGTACTGGTCTAATCAACCGCTTATCAAGTTTGAGTCCCTCTTCACATCTCAAGAACTACTGCAAGTAGGTGAGATCTAATTGACCCAAGAGTCTTGGAAGGTGACTTGCCGGACACGGACACAGCAAGTGGAAGTCCTACATTTCCTAAGTTCTTTATCTGCAGTTTTCATCGGGGAAAATTAGTCCTCTGTAAACAAAGACGATAAAGCCACCCAGAGATAACCATTGTTCTCTAATCTGTTTCCTTCTGCGTAGAGATTTTGACATAATGAAATTGCAATCCTGTGCTGTATATAAAACACCATAGGGTTTTTTTTTTTTTACATAACATTATATCCTGTGCATGTTCTCCTAGCATTCTTCTGAAGCACTCTAAGAGTTGACGTACCTACTCCATACCAGTATCCCAAAATTTATGTAACATACCCATATTATAAAATGTTTAAGTCACACCTAAGCTTTTACTCTTAAAAACAGATCTGCCATGAACTTGCTTACAAATAACTTTTTACTGTTTCTTACTATTTCCCCAGGAGAGATTCCAAGAGACAGGGTAATTACTTGAAAATTATTCTTGAAGCCAATATCGTCCCCACTCTCACTAGCAGTTTATGAGAATGCTTATCTCACAACGCTCTCACCAGCATTAAGTATCACTGTCAAACATGTTTTATAAGTCAGAGTGGTATCTCATTTGGATTTGGATGTTCTTAATTACTCACAGACCAGAGCATTTGTATGTGCTTGTTGGCTAGTAGACTTTCCTCTCCTGTGAATTATTTACAACTGTTTTTGTCCCATTTTATGACTTTGGCATTTAGAAATCCCTGCTCATTTCAAGGTCAGTTCCATATTCACCTATATTTTACTACAGTTGCTTTTATTTTTCCCTTTAACCTTTTAAAATTCTTCCGTAAGCTTTTTGACTATTGAGTAGAGTGAGTGTTTTTACTAAGACATTTTTGGTTACAAGTGATAGAGTCCAGACCCAAACTAACAAAAACAGAAGGAGGACTCAGTACCTCACATGCCTAGGAAATGAGTCTAGCTCCGGGGCCTGGACGGAGAGAGATCAGCGATGGAACTCCCTCCTATCATGGCTTTGTTTTCTTCTGAATATTGACTTCTCTCTTGGATGCATTTTCATTGTATGGCTGCAAGGGTGGTATCCATGCCCATGACTTCATGAATCTTCCAGGAGGAAGAGAGACCTCCTGCATCCCCCACCTTCTCAGCTCCCAAGGTCTGGTTCCTTCAAGGGACTCTAGTGAGTCCTGTTTGCATCCTGTGCCAGTCTCTGAGTCCATCCCTGCAACCTCTGAGCTTGATTATTTTGCCCAGCTGGAGTCTTGTGCCCACCCTTGGGAGGGTGAGAGATACTTTGATTGATGGCTGTGTAGCCACAGGGCTTACCGTACATGTGGAATCCTGAGCAAGGAAAACCCACAGAAACTACTACGGCAGGGAATGTTTGATTTCCTTTGCCGCTAAGTAACCAGTGGACCCAACACTTTTTAGTGAGCGACGTTCTTTTTCCATCACTGGTCTGTGATGTTTGTTCTACAATATTCAAAAATCTGAGTTCTCAGACTCCCTCAAAGTGTCCATCATCATTATGTCCATCAATATGCCATGTTAGTTAAGGGTTGTAGCTTTGCTGTGAGTTCTTCTGTTTGTATAGTAAAGGTCCACATCATCTTTTCTATATTTTTTTAGCTTTTCTCTTTCTTTTCAAATGAACTTGAATTATTATATTGTCAAGTCCCAAACAATAAACAGTTAAGGTTTTTGATTGGTAAGTCTTAATACCTTCAAGTTAATTTGGAAGGAATAGCCGTCTTTATATGTGATATTTTTCTGTACATTCATATCTTCAGTTATGTTAGAATATCTTTCAGTTATGTCAGAAAAGTGTCTTAAGTACCATCATAGAGGTTTGAGTATTTATTATCACTAGGTGCTTTTAAAGATTTTGTTGATATAGGGGTGCCTGGGTGGCTCGGTCGGTTGAGCGTCCAGCTTCGACTCAGGTCATGATCTCACAGTTCATGGATTTGAGCCCTGTGTTGGGCTCTGTGCTGACAGCTCATTGCCTGGAGCCTGCTTCAGATTCTGTGTCTCCCTCTCTCTCTTCCCCTCCCCTGCTTGCACTCTGTCTCTCTCTTCCTCTCTCTCAAAAATAAATAAATGTTAACCTTATTTTAAATAAAAATATTTTGTTGCTATACAAGGTTTTCTTCATTATACATATGTTTTGAAACAACTCGATTGAGGTTTCTTTCCTGTATCAAAAATTTGTACCCATTCCAAATGTACCACTTACTGATTTCCAGGAACTTGACCATGTGGTGCAACCGTCACCATAAATCAATTTTCGCAACATTTTTAACCTCCTGAGTAAGATCCCTCATGCCCGTTTATATGCCCGTTCCTACCCGCAGCCCCAGACAACCACTGAGGTACTTTCTGTCTCTATAAATTTGGTTTATTCCAGATATTTCTTATAAATGGAGCCACACAACTTGTCCCTAGTGTGTGGCTTCTTTCATTTCACACAGTTTTGGGGGGTTGGGTTCATCCATGATAGAGCATGTGGCGGTGGTCTGTTGCTCTTTATTGATGGAAAATGTCCCATTTTATAGACAGGACACATTTCGTCTTCTCCAGTCACCCAATGACAGACACTTGGGTTGTTGCCAGTTTGCTGCTGTGAACCTTTGCATGCAGGTCCTGCTGTAGAAATCATGTTCTCATTTCTCTTGGGCTGATACCTAGGAGGGGAATCACTCGGTAGTACGAAATCTTTCTGTTGAACTTTTTGGGAAACTGCCGGACTGTCTTCCAAAGCGGCCGAATCATTTCCCATCCCCCTCTCGCAGTAGACAACTCTATTATTGTCTGTCTCGTTGATTGTAGCCATCGGAGCAGGTGTGCAGTAGGCTCTCATCTGAGTGTTAATTGGACTCTCCCTAATAATGATGTTGAGCATCTTTTCTTGTGCTCATTAGCCATTTGCAGATCTCCTTGCAGATCATCCCGCTCATACCCTTTGCCTCCTGTCTGACTGACCTGCTTGTCATCTCGCCGAGGTGCACGAAGTCTTCGTGAATTCCGTTTTGATGGGACATGTGTTTGCAAGTATCGGATCCCCATCTGCTGCTTACCTTTTAACTTTCCGAAAGGTGTCTTTTGAGGTGCAAAGTGTTTAATTTGGATGAGGTCCAATCTGTCAATCTTTTCTTTCTGGACCATGCATTAGCTGTTGGAGCTAAGAAATCTTTGCTTAATTTCACTGTATCTCTACCTTCCTTTTCACTTGTGTGTAGGATGAAACTTTATAAATTTATCTTTTATTCTGCCCATTGGCTGTCCTATATTAAAAAAAAATTCTAAGGATTTTAGTCTTCTCTTGACTTTTCTAAGTCACTCTAGAATTTCCAATCATATTTGAGACATACGCATAATATGAGGCATAATTATACCTACTCAGGCTTCATTACTAAGCATGCTGTTATTTTTGCTCCAGAGACCATATGTCAGTCATTGCTCTGTGTTCTGTAATGTTTTGAGAAAGACATTTACCAAGTAATGTGGGCAAAGAGAACAATGAGCAGTGGGTGAGGAAGGATCTCATAACCAAGTGGAATAAGCAACAGACCTTAGAATTGGAGGTATTTATGCTGAGGACAACATTCATATTTAGACATCAAAATGTTAAGGAGCGCCTGGGTGGCTCAGTCAGTTAAGCGTCTGACTTTGGCTCAGGTCATGATCTCATGGTTTGTGAGTTCGAGCTCCACCTCGGGCTCTGTGCTGACAGCTCAGCCTGGAGCCTGCTTCAGATTCTGTGTCTGCCTCTCTCTGTCCCTCCCCTGCTGTGCTCTGTCTTTCATAAATAAACATAATTTTTTTAATTAAAATGTTGTAATAGGGATAGATTTGTTTTAGGCTGATGTTGAAGACATTCTTCTGTTGATGTTGTTTCTCATTTTGAGCCTGGGACCTCTTAAAAGCCCTGGGTCTTTTTTCTGTGAACTCACATCTAACCACATTGCTTCACCACCTGCCTGCCCAGTTCTGTACATGTGCAAGTGTTTGGAAGATTAATTTACATTTTTATCCTTCTTAAATTTTACCTTGTTGGATCTACCCCATATTTTTCTTTCTTTTTTCTTTTTTTTTGGTTCAGCTTTTTTTAATGTTAATTTTTGAGAGACCTAGTGCTAGTGGGGGAGGGGCAGAAAGAAAGGAAGACACAGAATCTGAAGCAGGCTCCAGAGGCTCTGAGCTGTTGATGCGGGGCTTGAACCCATGGACTATGAGATCATGACCTGAGCTGAAGTCGGATGCTTAACCGACTGAGCCACCCAGGTGCCCCTACTCCATCCTTTTCAACTGTTAGGATTATTTAGAATTCAGTCTATGTTGCATATAATCAGTTATTCCTTAATTCAAGTTACTGATAAAGATATTGAATATCAGGGACCTGAGTATGGCTGATCACACTAGAGGGACCCCCACCAGGGAGACATCACTGCATCCATGTTCACCCCTTAGTCATGACTATTGAACCGTGTGGTAGGTAGAATTCTAAGAATGATCCCCATGGCCTTTTTCCTTGTATGATCTCCTCCCCTTTGAGTATGGATGAAAACTATAAATAAGATCATGTCATTCCCATGGTAATGTTTTGCTCTGTAGCAAGAGGGAAATAATTCAGGTGGACACAGTGTCATAGTGTAAGACTTTGAAAGCAGAGCTCTCTCCTGGCCGAAGACAGAAGGGGGAAAATCAGAGAGACCTGAAGCCTGAGAAGAACATGACATGCCGTTGTTGATTTTGAAGGTGGAGGAAGCCATCTGCAAAGATGGTAGAAAGGTCTCGAGGAGCCGAGCTGTCCCCTGGCCAACAGCAACCAATGAGGACCTCAGTCCTCCAACTGGTTCGGCACTTAATTCCCAGGAACCTGAGTGAGCTAAGACACTTCCCCAGAGTGTCCAGATAAGAGTCCAGCTAACCCTGACCTTGATTTTGGTCTTTGAGACCCTCCATGGAGGGGCCACCTGGACTTCTGACCCGAAAGAGTAAGAGAACAAGTGAGTGTTGTTTTAAGTCACTTCGTTGATGGTCATTTCTTACACCGCAGGAGAAAAGGAATACAAAACAATTCCAAAGCTTTCCTCAGCTCTAAGATTACTCAGACCACATTCCCAGGATAGCTACAGGCAACTTATAGCTGAAATCAAGATGCAGGGTCTTTGCTATTTTCTTTAATCTGCCAATTGAATAACTGTATCACAAGAGAAAAGCCACATTTACTGTATTTGTCACCTTAAAAAAGGAATACCTTAAACGTGGGTCAGCTGCCTTTTCAAGGCACCTTTCTATCTCTTATCTAATCTTATCCCCACCAAAGCCTGCTGCGGGGAGATAACACCAAAGCCTATAGAAGTCACTGGCCCAAAGAGAACAAGACTGACCTTGATATTTAGAAAGCCTTCCAAGCAGTTACAACTGGCAGACTGTGTCAGGGGCTGCCTTCTGAAATCACAAACCCTGCCTTGCTGGGGGAAAGCCTGACGTGGCCCTACTGGAAGGATTGAATGGGGAAGAGCCTGGCTAGGTTAAAAGGCCAGACCTCTGAGACCTGTCCCAGAATGAAAGGGTCTGTCTGCCCAGGAACAACGAGACTAAATCGATCTACATCTGTGTTGGGACCAATTGGCCAAACAAGGGTGCCTCTTGAAGGAGTCCTTGACGTTCTCACAATTGCTGCTGGCTCGAGGCAGCAAAGTTACTGAATTCCTTGGTGCAAAGCAACAACTGTGGGATGGATTCCAGTGCCACCTTTTGTTGAGGCACCAATGTTTCCTTCTCCGACTGAGTTGCACACATACTTTGTGCTAGAGGCAACACCGGAGCCATGTCTGACTCCGGAGTCCTGGCCGTAGACCCACAATAGCGTAACCCGCCCGCCTCAGGGGGACAAAGGTGCAGGTGAAGCAGCTGGCTTGATGTTTACAGAGATGGACAAGCCAACAAGGCCCCAGATGGAATTTTAGAGCAGGGGGGTGTCCCCAAGGCCTAGGACAGCCAGATGGCCCATGGCCCAAGCATAATGGCGACCCCCATGTGGAAGAGGGAGGCACTGTTTTCCTTTTGGTTTACTCCTGGCCCAAGCCTCAGCCCCACTGGCCCTGCCTTAGTTATTACTCACATACCTTAACCCAGCTTACCTTCCCGGAGCTCAGTTGTCCTGTCTGTAAAATCGGGATTGGATTAGTTGATGTCCAGAAATGCCTTCTAGTGCCAGAGGTTTTTTAAAATATTTTTTTAACATTTATTTATTTTTGAGAGACAGAGACAGAGTGCGAGCAGGGGAGGGGCAGAGAGAGAGGGAGACACAGACTCCGAAGCAGGCTCCAGGCTCTGAGCTATCAGCACAGAGCCTGACATGGGGCTCAAACTTACAAACCGTGAGATCATGACCTGAGCTGAAGTCAGACGCTTAACTGACTGAGACACCCAGGGGCCCCTCTAGAGATCTGTTACTAAGGGGAGAAAAATATTTGGGGAGGCCCTCCCGCTGCCCCCAAGGGCTGCTTCTGGAGATCATTAGAAGCTCAGTAGTAGGTGCTCCAGGAGAGGTTGACACCCAGCTCCAAGGGTTTCTTTCCAGACATTCTTGAGTTTTCTGTGAGGATTCTATTTCTGTAAAACCTTGTGCTTCTGGAGTCCTAGATTCCTTGAGAGCCCTGTAGGTCTGGAGAGAAGAGGTCTGGGTCGCCCTTTGGCTGGCAGAGGAGACTGCCATGGACAGACTGAGGCAAGGCGGGGCGGGGGGGGGCAGGAGAGGGGTAGAGTGGGAAGGCAAGCTGGCCAGAGGTGGGGATCCTGCTAGTCTCTGCAGCTGTCTTTTCTCCTGGGAGACTCAGGACTGCTGCAGCTCCTGGAAAGTTCTAGAAGCCCAAGGCTCAGGTGGGTAGAAGGCACTGGGGCCAATTTGGAGCCAGAAATCTGCCCCTGTGAGGACCCAGCTAGGAGTGGCCAGGAAAGAAGAGAAGCTCCCAGGCGAGCCCAACTCACCAGTCCTGAAGTGCGGCCGGTGCCTCTCCCATCCACGCAGCCAGCACCTTCCCTCACACAGGAAAACTACAGGCTGAATGGCACCTTCCATGTACCTGTCCTCTCCGCCTGGGGACGTTGCCTTCCAGGGCTTCATGCTCAAGGGCTGAAATACATCTGGGAATTTTGCACTCAATTCAAGGGAAATTCATGGGGCAGCTGGGTGGCTCAGTCGGTTAAGTGTCCGACTCTTGATTTCTGCTCAGTTCAAGATCTCACAGTTTTGCAGGTTCGAGCCCCATGTCAGGCTCTGAGCTGACAGTGTGGAGCCTGCTAGAATTCACTGTCTCTCCCTCTCTGTTTTCCCCCCACTCACACTTCCTCTGTCTCTCTCAAAATAAATACACACGCTTTTAAAAAAAAAGAATTCGGGAACCTACTTCAAGTCTTTTCAAAACCATTTTGGGTTCAGTGGAGACGCAGTGACCATCTGGCCCTAAGAGTGTTCACTGGAGTTTTCTAGATTTTTCAGATTCCAAAACAGAATTCATCTTGGAGGCCCCCTTGTACGACTGTCCTGGTCCAATCTGCAGGTGGAGAGCCTGTGGATTAATTTGCTAGCTATTGAGAAGTTAGGCGAATGGCACATTTTTAATGGCTTTATTGAGGTATATTTTACGTGTCTCACAGCCCACCCATCACAGATGTGCAGTTTAGTGATATTTTTTTTAAGTAATTTGTAGAGTCGTATGACCATTATCACCATCATCACCCTGTTTGTGATAATACCCTCTAGCTCCATCCACGTTGTTGCAAATGGCAAGATTTCGTTCTTTGTCATCACCGAGTAGTATTCCATTTTATATATATATACCACATCTTCTTTATCCGTTCATGAGTTGGTGATCACTTGGGCTCATTCCATAATTTGGCAATTGTTGATAGTGCTGCTATAAACAAATCAGCAGGTTTGTATCCTTTGAATAAATACGTTGTAGTGCAATTCCTGGGTCATAGAATAGTTCTGTTTTTCCTTTTTTGAGGAACCTCCATACTATTGTCCAGAGTGGCTGCACCAGTTTGTATTCCCACCAGCCATCCAACAGGGCTCCCCTTGCACTGCGTCTTTGCCAACCATGTGATGGTGCCTGAATTGTTCATGTCAGCCGTTCTGACAGGTGTGAGGTGGTGTCTCACTGTGGTGTTGATTTGTAGTTCCCTGATGAGTGGGGTGGAGCATCGTTCCATGTGACTGTTGTCCATCTGGACGTCCTCTTTGGGAGGCCATCTCACGACCTCTTCCCAGGCAGCCGTTGAATCTCTGTCTGGTCTCTGGATTTTCCAGACATTGCATAAATGAAATGATATAATATACAATATATTGTATCGATATTTTGCATCCGACATCTTCCACATAGCATAATGCTGCTTTGGTGCCCCCACCTCATAACATATACCAGTACCTCATTCCTTTATACTGCTAAATAGTATTCCACTGCACAGACTCCTCATGTTTTGTTTAGTCATTCTCTGTTGATGGGCATTTGGGAGGTTTCCAGTTTCTTGGCATTAAGAAAATTGCCACTATGAACATTCCTGTGTAAGCCTGTAAACATCAATTCCCAGTTCCCTCGGGTAAATTCCTGGCAGGGAATTCATGAATCAGATGGTAAGCTTTACTTTTTAAGAAGCTGCCAGACTGTCTTCCAAAGTCGCTGTGCCATTTTACACCCCCAGTAGCAGTGGATGAGGTTTCCAATTGTGTCACATCCTCACCAGCACTTACTCTAGTCTGTCCTTTTGACTGTAGCCATGCTTACAGGTGTAGCATAGTATCTCGTTGTGGATTTCATTCGCATTTCCCTACTGACCGGTGGCTTACAGCATCTTTTTATGTGCTTACTACCCAAAGGCACATTTTCCCCTAAATGAAAATGCAAGCCCTTTTTTATTTTATTATGCATCTATTTATTTGTTTATATTTAAATTCAAGTTAGTTAACATATAGTATAGTATTGGTTTCAAGAATAGAACTTAGTGATTCATCACTTACTTATAACACCCAGTGCTCATCCCAACAAGTGTCCTCCTTTTTTTAGTTTTTTATGCATTTATTTATCTTTTTTTTTAAATTTTTAACATTTTATTTATTTTAGAGAGAGAGATTGAGAGACAGCGTGAGCAGGGGAGGGCCAGAAAGATGGAGACACAGAAGCTGAAGACAGGCTCCAGGCTCTGAGCTGTCAACACAGAGCCCCATGCAAGGCTCAAACACACAAATCGTGAGATCATGACCTGAACTGAAGCCAGACGCTCAACCAGCTGAGTCACCTAGGCACCCCACCATTTATTTATCTTGAGAGACAGAGAGAGAACAAGAGGAGGGGAGGGGCAGAGAGAGGGTGAGGCACAGAATTGGAAGCAGGCTCCAGGCTCCGAGCTGTTAGCACAGCACAGACGTGGGGCTCGAACTCACGAGCCATGAGATCATGACCTGAGCCAAAATCAGATAGATGCCCAACTGACTGAGCCACCCCAGGCACCCCAACAAGTGCCCTCCTAATGCCCGTCACCCATTTAGCCCATCCCCCTACCCACCTCCTCTCCAGTAACCCTCAGTTTGTTCTCTGTATTTAAGAGCCTCTTATGGTTTGCCTCTCTGTCTGTTTTTATGTTATATTTTTCCTTCCCTTTCCCTACGTTCATCTGCGGTGTTCCTTAAATTCCGCATGAGTGAAATCGTATGATATTTATCCTTCTCTGACTGACTTAATTCGCTTAGCAGAATACACTCTAGCTCCATCCATGTTGTTGCAAATGGCAAGAAAGCATCCTTTTTGGTTGCTGGGTAGTATTCCATTGTATATATATACCACAGTTTCTTTATCCCTTCATCGGTGGATAGATAGTTGGGCGCTTTCCATAATTTGCCTATTGTTGATAGCGCTGATCAACATTGCATTACATGTGCCCCTTTGAATCAGCATTTTTTTAATCCTTTGGATAAATACATAGTAGTGCAATTGCTGGGTCGTAAGGTAGTTCTGTTTTTAATTTTTTGAGAAAACCTCTGTACTGTTTTCCAGAGAGGCTGTACCAGTTTGCATTCCCACCAACAGTGTAAGAAGGGTCCCCTTTCTCTGCATCCTTGCCAACATCTATTTCCTGAGTTTTTAATTTTAGCCACTCTGACAGGTGTAGGTGTGAGATGGCATCTTATTGTAGTTTTGATTTGTATTTCCCTGGTTATGAGTGATGTTGAGCATGTTTTTATATGTCTGTTAGACATCTGGATATTTTCTTCAAAAAATTGTCTATTTATGTCTTCTGCCCAGTTCTTTACTGGATTATTTGTTTTTTGGGTGTTGAGTTTGGTAAGTTCTTTATAGATTTTGGATCCTAGCCCTTTATCTGGTATGTCATTTGCAAATATTTTCTCCCATTCTGTCGGTTGCCTTTTAGTTTTGCTGATTGTTTCCTTCGCTGTGCAGAAGCTTTTTATCTTGATGAGGTCCCAGTAGTTCACGTCTGCCTTTATTTCCTTTGCCTCCAGAGACATGTCAAGTAAGCAGTTGCTGTCAGTTGTTTTAAAAAGTACCAGAAACAAGCCTAATGCTGGTTTTTATTTTATTATCATCAGGAAAGAGTGTCATAGGAGGATTAAACGTATGGAATGACTAGTGCCTTTGTTGGTGAATCTGTTTCACAAATAATTATTGAGGGCCTCTCTGTGGCCAGACCCGTTTCTGGATATGAAACCATGAATGAGACAGGGCCCTGCCTTTACGTGTCTTATGAAGATTTGTATGAACAGTGCAGATGGTACATGCAGTTGGACGCTGCTGTGCAGGACAGTGGAGTAGGACCTCAGCTGAGGGACATCTCCTCACTCCCCCCCATGCTGAGGGTTCTGGGTGTGCTCAGTGTGGGAGCATATGTCAAATATGAGCCCCCAGGGGTGAAAGGCCACCACTAGGTTACTAACGACCATGTTGAAGAAGGACATGATTCCAGTAGACTAGAAGGGCAGGGGGGCTGGGTTGGGGAGGGAGAGAGGGACGAGCACAGGCCTGGTGTGTCTGGGTGTCTTCATCCATTTGAGCTGCTAGACTAACATGCCAGACTGGGGGGCATATCAACAACAGAAATCCATTTCTCACAGTTCTGGAAGCTGGCATGTCCCAGGTCAAGGCACCGGCACAGTCATGTTCTTGTCTGGGGCCCTTTGCTGGGCTCGTAGCTAGTGTCTTGTGACTGTGTGCTCACGTGGTGGTAGAAGGGACAAGGGATCCCTATGGAGCCTCTTGAATGTGGGCACTAATCCCATTCATGAGGCTCCACCTTCATGAGTGAATCGCCTTCTGGAGGCCCCACCTTCCAATACCGTCATAGTCTTGGGGGGTTAGGATTTGAGCTGGGGAGCTGGGGCGCACAACCCTTTGGGACAGAACACAAGCAACTGAGAACAGCTGGACATGAAGACACTTAGAGTGCTGGGGCTGAAGGAGACACGAGAAGCAGGTGATGAACTAGAACGCTGAGCAGGGGCAAGATCAGGAAGGGCCCAACAGAGTCCTAAGGATGCCATTCAGGGAGGGAGAATCATGACCGGATGATCCTCCAGAGAGTTCTCCCCACAGCACCGTGGGGGGCAGATCGGGGTGGGGGCTCTGGCTGACCTTTGACAGAAGCCATTGGCCCCCATGTCCTGGAGCCTCGACTCTGGCTCCCTAGGACCCAGCAGGGCCAGGGCCACGGGTTGCAGGCCCTGAGAATGATGGAGGGGCTCCCATGTGCAACAGGTGCTACATCACCCTCACGCAGTCTCTGCACCTGACCATGAGCGGGGCTCCTACAGGACCGGCGGGCACGGGCAAGACGGAGACCACCAAGGACCTGGGCCGAGCACTGGGCGTCATGGTGTATGTGTTCAACTGCTCGGAGCAGATGGACTACAAGGTAGGGCCTGGCTGTGGGAGGGGCGGGGACCGGGCGGCGGCCCACACCAGGGACCAAGTCCATCCATGCTGCCCTGGACAGACTCAGAGGCCTGGCCCCTGGGGGCTCTGCTGGTTCCCATCCTGGGGACCTGAGGGTCTCTGATCCCTGGGGCTTGTTGACCTCTCTATAGCCCAGTTGGCTTCCACTGGTAAACTTTGCAGACATAGGTGGGCTATTTCATTTTGGGACTCTTTGTTCTGTGACCCGTAAAATAAAGAAGCTGAACATATCTGAAGGTACAAGTTCACTGTTTGACCTAGAACCACAGAAGGGTTCCCAGGGGCTACCCAAAAATCTTCATATGGAAGTTATATTTGTGCTTTTCTGGAAAAGCAGGCATTTTCTCAGGATTTCTACAAGGGCAGGTATGGCTTCTTTTTTATCTTTTTTATTTTTTTAATGTTTTTATTTTATTTTTGAGAGAAAGACAGAGTGCTAGCTGAGGAGGCGCAGAGAGAGAGAGGGAGACACAGAATGTGAAGCAGGCTCCAGGCTCTGAGCTGTCAGCACAGAGCTTGACTTGAGGCTCAAATGCACAGACTGTGAGATCATGAACTGAACCGAAGTTGGATGCTTAACTGACTGAGCCACTCAGGCGCCCTAGGTAGCTGTGACTTCTGAAGGCAGACTTGATTAGCCTCCACTGCTAATGAGTGAATCGATGCTCACAAAGAACAAGTGCAAGGCTAATGGTCTTCATTCAGGCCTCAGCATCGTCTTTGTTTCCCAGATATGTTCCAGGTCCTGCGTCATAGAGAAATGCGAGAAACAACAGGCTTATAGGTCACTTCTCAGCTGGCAATACTCTGCTTTACACCCAGATGTCCTGTAGATTCTCTTTAAAAAAAATGTAATAAGATTCTCACTTTTTCATTATTTTTATTTTGTTTTACTGTATTATTTTTGTAAACTCTCCTAAGTCCCTTTTGAAACAGGATGGCGTGCAAATAAGTTTACAGCGGGGGGGGGGGGGGGGAATAAAACAATTGCATTCAGTAGATTAAATATTTATGTTGAAATCGTGGTACGATGGGTACAAAGTAAATTTAATTTAAAAATAATTTTAGAGACTGGAAGAGAACATATAGAACCCCAGATGAGATTCATCAGCTGTAACTTTAATAATTTCTCTCATACATAAAATTTTTGCTGTGCAAAGAGTTGCAGCAGCCCTAAAGCACCGTGTTTTTTCACAGCAAGCAACAAAATGAGGATTCAGACCCTGAACAGCTGTTTTCACCATGTTCCACAGGGTCTAAATTTTAACATGATTGCTATTCCCGCTAGGCACTTTAAAGTACTATTTCTCTTAAGTCAGGCTGGAAGAAGAAAGGATTTCTTTTTCTTTTTTTGAATTATTTTTTTAATCTTTAATTATTTTTAAGAGAGAGAGTGAGAGCAGGAGAGGGTCAGAGAGAGAGGGAGACACAGAATCCGAAGCAGGCTCCAGGCTCCGAGCTGTCAGCATGGAGTCCGACGCAGGGCTTGAACTCACAGACCACGAGATCATGACCTGAGCTGAAATCAGACACTTAACCAACTGAGCCACCCAGGTGCCCCTAAAAGTTCTTTTTCTATTTAAAGAAACAAATTCAACCTTTAAGAATCATATTAAGCTTCTAGATTCTTCTCTAGTTGAGCAGAGGGAACATTGCCACCCAAGAGGAACATTCATTTAGGTGTGAAGACATGGTGAATTTTGACTGAAGGAAATCAACTGGATATCTTCAAAGTCATGCCTGGCAGGTCAAGACTGAGGAGCTGAGTCGCTCCATGGCCGGCGGTCACCGAAGCTGTCTTACCCCGTTCTTCCCAAGCTTATTATTGAACTCTGACCCCACCAATTCCTGAGAGGGCAGGATGAGAAGAGGGGTCTATCCATGGTTTGTCTGGACTGTGCAAAGCGTTGGTTGAGTCTCGTCTAGATCACAGCACAGATCAGAGGAAGAATTTTTCTAGCTGTAGTGAAACACACTGGAATAATAGTGGTCCCAAATACCACACCAAATACCTTTTGTAACCAACCGCCTCACTGAACTATTTGCAAACCTCTTCCCTTTGTTCAGCTCTTCAGAATTATTTTCATCACCGAGCACTCTCCAGCAGTCAAGTTAATTCATTGAATATCACCATTGATCCGCATGCACTGTGCATCATGAGAAGATGGATGGATGGATCCAGAGAAGATATAAATAGACATGGGTGAGAGAGAGAGAGATGATAGCATGATGAATAGGCGCTAGGTAAAAGAGACAGACAGACAAAGTATAACCCGGTCTACTTGGATAGACAAAGGTACATGAAATAATTAGGGGAGATACCAAACAGCGTA
The DNA here is from genome assembly GCF_006229205.1 of Suricata suricatta. NCBI lineage: Eukaryota > Metazoa > Chordata > Mammalia > Carnivora > Herpestidae > Suricata > Suricata suricatta. The sequence continues at coordinate 5,286,352 of NC_043716.1, forward strand.
TAGAATGTGTGCTTTATGACCTCTAATCCCTGGACAACTTCAGAGACGGGGAAGAGTACAGAATGCGCTGGTCCGGAACATCCTGGGGGACGTAAGACTGAAGGCTGTTTAAGGTGTGGGTTGTGCCAGGCGGGGCGTGTGCCATTTTAACACCCCCTGACCCATCAAAGCGTCAGCTTTGACAACATGACCAAGTTCTCTGTGCATGCCATCCTTCCCCTCCTCCTCACTCTGACTTCCCCCCGATGTATCCTCACAGGGAAAAGACGGAGGGGGGGTCGGGAAGAGCCACCTGGCCCATCTCCAGATGTCATTCCATCAGGTCGTTTCATGAAACTCACAATAACGTGTTCTGTTTCAGCATCTCCAGAGTACGGAGCAGTGGCCAAGGGCCCGAGAGTGGACAGGGGAACAGAAAACAGGAGCGGGAGGGGGTCAATGAGAAGGGGATGGACACAAAGCCAAGGAGAGAATGTGGCCCTGAAGTGGCGGATGCCAGGAAGACCTGCAGGCTAAAGAACTCAAGTGGGACCATGATGAAAATGGATGCATCTGAGAAGGACTTCTGGGTAGCCAGACGAGCGGAGGCTGGAAGGGACCGGAAGGAGGGAAATAATTTTGCTCAGAAACTTGCAGTTATTCAAACCAGGGACAGTTAGCAGCCAGACATCAGGGTAGCATAAATGGAAAAGAAAAAATGACTTTAAAGAATGGAATGATACCTGGTGACTGTGGGGAGGGGGAGGGGAATGGGCAGTGAAACCCGGAGGGTAAAGAGGAGAGACAGGCTGTAGTTGGGGACCCTCACGCTGCCCTGTGTCTCTGCAATCCCACAAAGAGGCATCAGGTCATAGGGCAGACCCAAGAACAGTGTGGAGACGTGTGGAAAAGGCAAAGTTATTACTCCCCTCTCTTAGTTGTGGTTGAAAACCCCATAAGCCTGGCCACTTTCTCTGGAAAGCATTGCAGCGTTAGTGCTGAGAAGTTCTTTATGTTCCGGCCACAGTGCTTTCCCTCTTGACCTCAATTTGGAGATGCTGTTGCTAAAGCAGCATACCTTTTTTTAATGTTTGTTGTTGAGAGTGAGAGACGAGCACAGGTCAGGGGGGAACAGAGAGAAAGAGAGACACAAAATCTGAAGCAGGCTCCAGGCTCTGAGCTGTCAGCACAGAGCCTGACGCGGGGCTTGAACTCATGAACCGCAAAATCATGACCTGAGCCAAAGTGGACACTCAACCCACTGAGCCACCCAGGTGCCCCTTCTTCCCTCCTTTTCAAAGGCTGCCTCACATCCAACGTAGCTTATATGATGTCAGGCTTGTTTTCCTAAAATGTTGATTTAATTACACTTTCCTCTGCTCCAAACCTCCACAGCCTTTTATAATAAGATTTTTCCCAACCATGGCCTCCTTTTGTAATTCAACTTTCTTTTTTTTTTTTTTTACCTTTATCTATTTTAGAGAGAGAGTGCATGAGCAGGAGGGGCAGAGAGAGAGAGGGAAAGAGAGAGAACCCTAAGCCGACTCCACACTGCTAGTGCAGAGCCCGATGCAAGGTTCGAACTCACAAATCATGAGATCATGACCAAAGCTGAAACCAAGAGTCGGACGCCCAATCGACAGAGCTATCCAGGCCCTTGTAACTCAACTTTCCAGCCAAAATGACACCTTTATTTTTCTCTAGATATACCATGATTTTGCTCATTCTTTGACCATAGTAGCTACTTCTCCTAGAAAGCCCTTGGCCCCTTCCTTGCTCCCTTCTTTACGCCCTTCCGTTCTGCCTACACAGATGCTAATAACAGCATTGCCAGAGTATGTGCTGAAGATACCTTGTAAGTCTGAGATATTAATACTTCAGGTGTTCTGACGTCCGTTCTTGTGTTCCTCCCACCACACTAATGTTTGCCAGCGTACATCCAGGGAAACCAGGGTTTCCTGTGAGGAAAATGAAAACTGTTGCTCATAAAACACACACCGAATTTCACTGTGCAGGACTTCTCAGTGCTCCCCTTAAAATTCTAACATATGTTGCCAGCTGGCCAAAGAGGGTTATAGAATGTGGTGTTTCCTAAACTTAATTGACCCAAACGCCTTGGCTTCAAGGAGCAGCTCCCAGATCCGGCATTCCAGGAAATAACGGGCAAAAGCTGTCATGATACTTTCCGAAATTTACCTCGTTGGCAAAGCAGATCTTCTCCTCTGAACCATGTAACGTCTTGTGCCCTATGCTATCCATCGGATCCACTGCTCACCTGGCAATTTGCCCACTTTATGTGACTTCTGTCCACAACCTAACTGGAAATCCTCAGAGGGACCAAGCCCTCCAGTGTCTAGCGTGCAGCCAGTGCACGGAGCTGAGGGTCAGCAAGCGGTCACTATGGAGGAAATGAATGGGACTTTTCCACTACTTGCATTTTCCCAGGGCTTCGGCTGTGTCTCCTTTCCAATGGCCTTGAGAGTGTCCTAACCTCTCTCTTTGTATTGCCCCACGGTTTACTGGTTTGCATTGAACGCCCAGGCGGTTTTTATTTTTAGGACAGATACGCTATCTTCTTTTTGAAATTCTTTTCTTGCTCTCATTTGAAAAGATTTACCAGTCGCTCAATTTTCTATAGATCTTATCACGTCTCCTGTCCGTCCCCCAGCTTTTTATCACTCTGGGAAGCCTGGCTGTTTGGGTGCGGATCTCAAGATACAGATATAAACTTTTTTTATCAGCACATGCCGAAGGCTGAGTGGAAGGCCTTTTTGTCTGTATGGTGAAAAAAAAAATATTTTATTCATTTCCTGGGATTTTGAAAGCTCCAGAATCAACAGTAAGTCATGCCAGATGACATTTTGAAGGGATTTTGGTCTAAGAGTCTTGAAAGGTTCTGTTTGATCCCGTGACTTAATGTTGGTACCCATAGCCGTCAAAAACGTAATTGCCCTTGAAATTTTAATATGAGTTTCAAACCAGCAGTCATTAGGGGGCTGGAAGTATCCATATCAAACAGGATGGAAACTGACTTAGATGTGTAATGATGAGCCTGGTGCTGATAGTAATTTAATCTTTGTACATTTCATTGCAGTCTTGTGGCAACATCTACAAAGGCCTCGCTCAGACCGGTGCCTGGGGCTGTTTCGATGAGTTTAATCGAATCTCTGTGGAGGTCTTATCCGTGGTGGCGGTGCAGGTATGGGGGTCAGAAGTCGGTGGGAGCCTGTGGGCTTGTTGCCAACTCTGTGAAGTCGACATCTTGTTTTCAACTCTGCTCACCCACTTCTGTGTCCCCTTCCCCCCTTCCTTCCTCTGCACTCTAAAATAGCCCCCGGTGCAGGCTTTGGGTGTCCTGTGGGTCCCTACCAGGGTTAGCCCATTTATTGGCCATAGGACTCCATTGCCTTCTCTGTAACGTGTCCCATCTGCTTCATGGGGGCCAGGAAAGGAGTAGACAAGATGGCAGAGCCCAGCTCCTTCGAAAGGCCATGGGCTTTGGGAATGTCTTCCACCTTGTAACTGAGTCTGGGCAAGCCGCCCCAGCTCCCTTGGTCCAATTCACGTCACTGTATCCAAAGCAAGGATCAGAGGGTGAATGCTGTTGGAGGAAGGAAGGCACGTTTGAGTCAGATTTATAAGCTGCCACTTGTCTTTTAAGTTATCTGGAAAACACTTATTAAACACCTATGGCATAGGAAGTGCTATGCTCAAAACTAGGCTGAAGGGTGCCCGGTTGAGTAGGGACATGATTCCTAACTTCAAAATAATTTTAGTCCTTGAGGGGGACATGAGCAATCTTCAGTGTTCTGGAAATGACTTGATTCCTAACTTACAATATGGGGCAAGACCACTAGGCCCTCACCCTTCCTTTCCCTCCTTCCTTTTCTTCCTTCCTTTACTTCCCTTCTTTCCCTTCCTTCCCTTCTTCCCTCCCTCCCCTTCCCTTCCTTCCTTCCTTCCTTCCTCCCTTCTTTCCCTTCCCTCCCCTCCCTCCCCTTCCCCTTCCCTTCCCTCCCCTTCCCCTTCCCCTCCCCCTTCCCCCTCCCTTTCCTTCCTTCTCTTGCTCCCTTCCTTCCTTCCATGTTTGTTTATTTTGACAGAGAGAAGTAGAAAGTGAGCACAGGAATGGCAGAGAGAGGGAGAGAGAGAGAGAGTGAATCCCAAGCAGGCCTTCACTGTCAGTACAGAGCCTGATTCAGGGCTTAAACTCCTGAACCATGAGATCATAATCTGAGCCAAAACCAAGAGTTCAATCTCAACTAACGGAGCCACCCAGGCACCGCCCCCCCCAACACATTATTTTTTAAGCCCGGCCTTAAAAAGGATAGAGATGGTTTGGATGAGGGTAGGGGTCTTCTAGACAGGGGAAGTGGGCAGACAGGGGCAGAGGCAAGGAAAAGTGAGCCAAGTGCAGTTACAAGTGTTCTGCACGGGGCACTTCTCACCTATCGTCACATCTATCCAAGGTGTACGGGAGATACAGATCTATCTGCGTGCACGTGCGCACACACACACACACACACACACACACACACACACACACACGGGGTGGGGGAAGAAATCTAAGACCAGCGGAGAGAAGTAACTTGCCCCAGGGCACACTCTTGGCAGGTGTGGAGGTTAGGACTTGAACCCAGCACCCCCACCCCCACCGTCCAGGTGCAGGTCTAGACACTGGTATCCGGTATATACAGGGGATGAAATGCTGGAGAAGAAAATAAGGCTAGAGAGGCAGGTTCCAACCAGATGGGCTTAAATGCCATCATGCGTATTGTGTCTTGAACAAGCAAAAGGGTGGCCCTGCAGGTTTCTGAAAAAGAAATTGCCCTCGGCCTGGCAGTGCTTTAAGGAGGGGCGGAGCAGGAGGGAAATCAGTGGCTGTGAAGTCAGTGGTCTCTTGTGGGGGGTCCCGATTGGAGCTGAGGCCTCCGTGGGAGCCCCCCAGCCTCCCCCCACGGCCTCCCAATCATCCCAGCAATTCGTAGCCTTTGCTGACACCTGCGCTGGGCTCCTTCCAGTAAACTGGGTGCCCCTATTTCCTGCTGGGGGAGCTTGTGGTTTCAGAGCCACCCCCCCCCCACTGCTATCACCTCCACAAGGCACAGGCAGTGTCAGGGTGCTGCGTGGCACAGGAAGCTGGGTGGGGATGGCATTAGGGACATTGGTGTGACTGTTGCTTCCAGTTAGTGCCTGGACTCCATATGATCCAACCGTTTACCTTTCCCCTACCAGTCGCTCTTATTTCCAGAGTAATGTGCATACAGGGCAGAGAGAGAAGAACAGAGCCATGAAGGACTCTTGGTCCCTGTGAGCCTCAGTTTAGGTCCTTCAGGTCCAAACAAAGGGACAAGGAAGAAGCGTACCTTGACTGCCATTTGTCGGAGGGAAAGGGCAGTGAAGGGAGGCAGGAGGCGCTGCAGACAGAGGGTGGCCCCCACTGGAAAGGCCCCTGAGCCAGCATCCTCCCTCCCTACTCCCGTGTGCCCTGGCAGGAGCCAGCCTCCGCCTCTGCTGCCCCCTCCCTCGGCACGCTGACCCCATGCAGCATGCTGGACTCGGAGCTGGTGGCGGGATCTGAAGCCACCTTGAGGTGGAATGGTGGTGGAGAGCACACGGCCAGCCCATTCCATGCCCCCCCTCCATCTCCAGTTGCCGCTGGGAGCCATAAGTGGTCAGGGGGCTCCACAGGGTCCCTTCGCTTCCCCCAGCCCTCCCGAGCTCATCTAGTTTTCCATCTCTTGATTTTGCCCACTGGTTAGTGCCCCCATATTTGTGGACTCCTGGCTGGACTTGGTTTCTTGGTGAGGCTCCTGCAAGAGGACTCTGGTGCCGGTCCCAGAGGTGATCTGGGCTTCTCCTGCTCCTTGGGACCGTTGGATTTTGTAGGAGTTCGCTGGAGCAGTAAGTCCAGTAGCTGGCCGGAGCACTCTCTTGGACGGAAACCCTGGAGCAGCTGGGGTCTCGGGAACGGATTGTGTGTGTTTCCAGACTCCCGCATGGGTGGATTGAAGTCAGGCGTGGCAGGAGTGTTTTCACAGTGGAATCTGGCGAGTGCCACAGATCAGGGACGTTGGTTTTCCTGGAGGGCTGCTGCTTCAGGACGCGTCTCCCTTGGAAGAACGCAGGGCGGCGTCACCAGGTGTTTTACCTTTTAAAGAGAAGCTAAAAGTCCAGATTTTTATGAAGAAAAAAAAAATACATCTCCAGGTTACTCAGGGCACCTGGGTGAGGCTCAGTCTGACTTCGGCTCAGGTCATGATCTCACGGCTCGTGGGTTCAAGCCCCAGGTGGGGCTCTGTGCTGACAGCTCAGAGCCTGGAGCTGCTTCAGATTCTGTGTCTCCCTCTCTCTCTGCCCCTCCCCTTCTCACCATCTGTCTCTCAAAAATACCTAAACATTAAAAATATTTTTTATTTTTATATAATAGTTTATTGTCAAATTGGTTTCCATATAACACCCAGTGCTTTTCCCCACAAGATTTTTTTAAAATATCTCCAGGTTTCTCAAAGTTGGCAACTCACTCAAGCTGGACCAGAAAACACAGGGTTAGCCGCATTCACCGGTGCGGTCACTTGCCAGCTTAGAGCCAGGTTTATGCTTCTTCATGGCCTGTTTGAATTTAGGGATAGAAGGTGGGGAGTAACACAAAAAAAACCAGAGGTTTCTCCAAGTACTAAATCTTGGACGACAGTGGCTCTGGGAATTGGGGGAGAAGCTGAGCTTTCACCGCATGGCTGCTGGGATCGCGGACTGTTGTCATCCTGCGCACCTGTCTTCTCCCCTTCCTTCTTCTACTGCAGATACCGGGCAGCTCACATTTCACCGTCTGTTTATTTCCTTGGCCACCACCCTCTGTTCATCCTACCTCGGTGGGGTCTCCCTCGTCTCTGCTTGTATGCCTTTCTGCGCCCTCTGTTCAGGCTGCTGGCCCCAGATCTCAGAGGGCCCTTCTTGTTCTCACCAGCAGCTTGCATGGCTGTGACTACCCTCGCGGAAACCCAGGACCATTTATCTTGAGTAGTTACACACGTGGTGTCCCCACTGCAGCCCTCAGCACCGGGGGGCTGCCAAAGGACCGGCTCATACTGTCCCCCTGAGAAGCCCAGGCAGAGAGCCAGACCAGGGGCAGCGGAGAGCTCATCTTGGGGGCCAGAAATTGTGTGAGCAACCCCATATGCTGCTGGGATTTGAAGAGAAACGGGCTCTTCCAGGGTGGGCTAAACTGGGCAAGGGGTGGGGAAGCGGTTGTGAGCATGGGTCGTGTTTGAAACCACACGGCCAGCGTTCAACTCTGGTGCTGCCACTTACCAGCTGTGTGACTTTGGGCAAGTCCATGTCTCAAGTTCTACGTCTGTAAAGAAGGCTAATGATAGTACCTTCTAGAGGCAGTTGTAATAATTATTAAATGAGTTAATATGTGTAAGTACTTAAAAGCCCTACAGATAGTAGTCATGCGATAAATATTAGTAGTCACTGTGATGATGGTGGTGGTGGTGGTGGTGGTGGTGATATCGATGGTGATGATGGCAATCAATGATGATGGTGATGATGGTGGTAATAATGATGGTGGTGATATCGATGGTGACGATGGCAATGATGATGGTGCTGATGACGATGGTGAGGAACGTCATGGCGATGATGGTGGTAGTGTGGAATAGTGCTGATGATGATGGTCGAGGTGATGGTGGTGGCCATGACGATGGTGATGGCTGTGGTGATATTGGCGGTCATGAGGTGGCCGTGAGGGAATGCTGATGGTGCTGGTGCCGAGGATAGAGGTGATGAGGACATATTGGTTCAGAAGCCACACCAGCTGTGACAGTTCTCCCCCACCTTCTCTGACGGTGGTGCAGAAATAGTGGTGATGATGATGGTGGTGCAGTAGTACTGATGATGGTGATTACTATTTTTATTACCTGTACACTGCAGGAAACAGGTTGAAGGGAGGTAGAAGGCGGGGAGATATGGGGCAGGAAAGAGAGTCCACACCCAGATCTATCCAATCTCTCGGATACCCTTCACCCCTTCTCGGCTGGTCCAGCTCAGACTTGGCGTCCTCATTGACAAGGCCCTGCTCAACAGCATTGTCCCCAGGGCATACTACATAAACACTCTGAATTCACCTTATTCTGAAACTGCCCAACGGGATGTCCTAGGCGGTTCACCAAGATCAGTTCCTTTCTGCTTCTGGCATTAAATGAAATGAGTTCAGCCCCGAATTCCCAATGCTTTCCACTGCAGTCTAGGAACGTAGGGGAGACGTTCTCGGGAAAGTGGTCTGACAGCAGCCTGGGCAGAATCTGAGCCCATACCACTCGAAATCATATACCCATCCAAGGGGAAAATTGCACTTAATTATTCACACAGCAATCTAGGCTGGCATATTGCTTCAGAAGCCGCACCAGCTGGGACAGTCCTCCCCACCCCCACCCCTGCCACCCTCCCCTCGGCTCTTTGCCTGCCTGTCTGTGCTCTTCCCCCAAAGTGCATTTGCTCCCTTGTTCTTGTAGGTGTGTATTTTCCCGTTGCTGTCAGATTGGTCAAGCAGAATTACATACGCAATGGGAAAAGAGTGTGGCATTTCCAAGGGCAATTACTCTGCTATTTTAAAAACGTCTAAAACACTACTTCACTTTTTTTCCCCAGAATTTTGCTAATGCATTTGCAGTCAGCTCGCGGGGCCTTGGGTTATCTGGGCTCAGGGACATGCATCCCCAGGACACTCTCCCCTCCCCTCTCCTCCAGCCTCGGTGCTCCCTGGCCTGGCATTTCTGCCATTTCCCTTCCTTCCCTAGGGTGCAGGAGTGATGAACCGAGGCAGGAGGCCGCTAGAAGCAGCAGATCAGTTGGCGAAGTCTTGGGAGGTGACCAGAGCAGTGTTCCAAGGACTCGGGGCACCAAACAAAGGCTAGAGTCTCAGAACCAAGGGAGCCCCCTCCTAATACCCTTGACAGAGGAACTTAAGGTCTAAGGTGAAAACACAGATATGTTTTTCTTTTTTTAATGTCAAAACTGGTGAGTGGGTTGCTCTTCCTGAAAGCAGCACCCTCCAATCTGCCTTTGCAGAGAGAAGCATGGCGTGAGCCGGGCTGGATTTTAGTAACACGGGGCATTTGGGGGCAAAGTCTAGACTGCAGAATGGACCACTTCCCTAGAACAAAGGGGCGAGGGGGAAAGAGCTGACAGGTTTCACGTAGCTTAGGGCTAGCTCATGACCTCCTTAAAACCTATCCCCTGCAGGGAAGGTGGTCTGACCGCTCTACTTCATGAGCGTGTCCATACAAGGCCCCGGCATGGGCGAGAGGATGTAAGGGCAGAGCCCTCTATGCTTACCAGCTTCCAGTCTTGGAAGGGAAAGGCTTCATTCCTGAGATGTCCCATCAGGCCCCCACAGTCAGACAGACACACGTGGCTTGTACAGAATACAGGACTGATCATCTGTAGTCAGGGCTACCCATGATCTAGAGAGGTAGAATCCTCCCGCACTTCTAAAGTGGCTGGGGCGCCTGGGGGCTCAGTTGGTGAAGCGTCCAACTTCGGCTCAGCTCATGATCTCGAGGTTCATGGGTTTGAGCCCTGTGTGGGGCTCTGGGCTGACAGCTCAGAACCTGAAACCTGCTTCGCATTCTGTGTCTCCCTCTCTCTCTCTGCCCCTCTTCTGCTCATGCTCTGTCTCTCTCGGTCTCTCAAAAATAAATATTAAAAAAAAAAAAAAAGCATAAGGCAGAGAAAGTAAGCTCCAGAAGAGAGGGATGATTAAAGGCGGTAGAGGCTGGACAAGAAAGTGAGCTCATCTGGTTGAGCCCCTCTGGTTGAGGGCCAGTGGGGACTCTTGAAATTGGTTGGGGGGGCAGTGTGGTCCAGTGGCAGGGACACTTAATTGGCCAGCAGCATCGGTTTCCCTTGGGGACAAACTAGAAACGCAGACTCAGACCCGCCACTGACCTGCTATAACCGAGTCTGCGTTCCCACGAGATGCCCAGGGTTTCGTAGCCGCTGTCGCCTTGGAGATCTGCTGCTCTGGCTCTGTGTCTGCTACCCCGACTGTGCCGTAGAGTTGTTTGGGCAAGTCTGAAAAGTAGGAACGCACAAAGGCCCAGTCTCCATGCCCAAAGAATCTGGTTTTGTTGGTCTGGGGCAGGACCCTAGGCATTGAGTCTTTTTTCAAGAACTTTCCGTGTGGTTCTCATCTCCAGCAAACTTGGAGAACCGGAGTGGAGAGGGAGGTGAGCAGGTGAGGGGAACATGTTGAGGGCTCTGTGGTGTGGGTGCATCTCAAGACCCACAGGCTCAAGTCCTGCTGGCCCAGGTTAGCAGACTACGTCTGCCCCACGGTAAGAGGGAGCGAGGAGCAGGTGCACTGAGTGGAGGAGGGGCAGCTCTGATGGGGGTACCGGGGCAGTGGTGTTCTCTGGGCACCAAAACCCAAGATTTGACTGGACTGCTGTGGTTCACGAATTGAGCGTATGTCCGGATCACCTAGAGGCCTTAGTCATGGGCTGGACCCCATTCCAGGATTTCTGATTGGCTTCATCTGGGGTGGGGCCATGAATTTGCATGGGAATTTGGTAGGCCCCAGGGACCCAAGCTGTGGCTTGTTGGACAAGTCCCTTACACCTCCTTGCCCTCCATTTCCTCCTTGGTAAGATGTTTGATTTTGCGGATCATGGTTTTTCCCAACTTTGGCATTATCCATGTCTTGAGGCCGGATAATTCCAGCAATCCCCCCCATCCCTACCCTAGTTGTGACAACAAAAATGTCTCCAGTCATGATCAGATGTCTTCATCTTTCTTAACGCTTCTGGCTCTTTCCTCATCTCTAAAACGAGGGTCTGCCCCACCTCGTGAGGCTGTTAGGAGGACCTCACCAGATTACTCCCATAAAATACTCAGAAAAGCACCCAGTACATTCTGAGTGCTCAGAAAATGTCAGTTATTATTTTGTGGTTATTCTGAGTGGCCTTAAAATCTTTGAAAGCGATTAAGCTTTTAGTGGAGAAGCAGACCCCCATGAGTGAGGAGTGGACCTGGTGTACAGGTGCCTGGTCGATGCCTACCTGGGTGCCCACCCCCACCCGGCTGGGCCTGGGGTTTAATCCATACGTTCCCAGCCCACCTGCTTGCCCCCCCCCCACTTCCCACACACCCCCACCCCGACATCTTGAAGGACCTCCTGGACCCAGACCGCTGCATTCCAAGGCTCATCCCGTGGACCTTGGTTGCCCCTAAGACAATGAGGAAATGCCAGGCAGGCAGGCTCCTGTCTTGTGCAGCATGAGCCCTGCTAACAGCCTGCCACCAGCACGGATGCTCCTTGAATCAGCTCAACACTCTCCTCAGGAGCGCCCCCTACAGGATTTTACAGGACGGTGCAGTGCACCATAAATTCTCACTGAGTGCAAGGTTCCTGGGCCTCAGTGTTGCAGGAGCGAAGGCTGACTCAGACTGAGCGGCAGAAAGGGCCCTTGGCTCTGGTCTTTGCCCAAAAGTACCGGAGTGATTGGTGAATAGCAATTAACCTCACTCCCCCGTCCCGTTAAGGTGGTGACTGTTCTGTGTATTTGATGGGGCCGCCAGAGAGAGGCCATCCTTCACCACCGTGTGAGCTGCAGGGCAGTGGGGAGGCCAGAGGTGCCGTGCAGGGTTGTCTGGGAGCCCCCCATGTGCAGGGCTGGAGACCCCCTCTGCCACAGCGGCGTTGACATTCCATACGCAGAAAAGAAGTTTTGGTCCCAAACTAATTGCCGTGAGCTCAGCCGGTCTTTAGCGTCTCGCTCTGGGGAAGGAGCTGAATCCTGATGGCCCAACTGCCGCACATTCTGGTGAGTGCCTGTCCTTCCAGACACTGGGGGCAGCCTTGCTCCGCGCTGCGCGGCCCAGCGGCTTCATGTCTTTGCCTCTTATTTAGGCTCCAGCTGTCTGTCTGTCTGTCTGTGTCATTCAGAAGTGCTCCAGCTCTCTCTCCATGCCTCTCTCTCTCTCTCTCCCCCCCCCCCCCCGCCCCGGCACACAGAGCTGCAGCCCAGTCTCCACAGAACCCTTGACTATTCCACACACCCTGAACGTGGCCGACAGGACAGAAGCTCACTCACAACCTCGCACTGGTCCCCCGGGGGCCCCGACAAGCTGGAGATAACTCGGGGGCCGGGCTGAACAAGCCTGCCCCTCTTGTCTTCCTCCCTTCTGTCGCCGATCACCTTTGCAACTGCTTTTTCCAAAGCACCGTGTGGGAAAACCGTGATCTCCTTTCTGTCTCTCCTCCCAGAGCTGTAAGAACGATCTAGAATGTAGAGCTGACCAGCCCAAGCTTCAGCTTAGATTCCCACATTTAAGAAAAGGTCTGATCTTTTTTATAAGGCACTAATAGCCTGGGGGATGTGGCTCCCGCCTCACTTTGGTTCCGGGTCTCCCTCCACGCCTCACTGTCTGCAGGGCACTCTGTCCCTAAGGGATGGGCAATGTTTGTGCCGTGGGTTCTAGAGATGCAGTCTGAGGAGATAAGCCAGGCTGAGGACCATGACCACAGTGACGAAGGTCACAGTAACAGCTTCCATGTTCGCTGCTGGGTTTTTAAAAATCATTTATAAGTTTATTTATTTTGAGAGAAAGAGTAAGCAGGGCAGGGAGAGAGAGAGAGAGAGAAAGAGAGAGAGAGAGAGAGAGAGAGAGAGAGGGAGGGAGGGAGAGGAGAATCCCAAGCAGGCTCCATGCTGTCCATGCAGACCCTGACATGAGGCTCGAACCCACAGACTGTGGGATCATGACCTGAGCACAAACCAAGGTTCCAATGCTTAACCGACAAAGGCACCCAGGTGCCCCATTAGCTGCTGCTGTTAAGCATTTTCTGTATGCTAAGCTCTTTACTTTACTGAATCCTTAGAACAAGTCTAGCCAGTAGGTACTGGTGTCCTATCTGTCACGCAGGCTCCAGGATCCGCTTGCCTGGGTTCAAGTCCGGATGCCACCACCTAGGAGCTGCATCAGGTTGGGCAAACTGCTTCGCTGCTCAGCAGTTCTGTTTCAGAAATGGGGCTGATGGCAGTAAAGTGCCTCCCTCCCCCGACACCCCCTGCAAGGGATCGTGGTGAAGAACGAGTGAATGAATACGTAAGCACCCAGAACAGTGCCTGGCGAGTACTCGGTGCTAATGTTTTCCCACCGTAACTACAGACAGAGTTAAACACCTGCTTGCTGCTCCTGCCCAGCCTCTCAGCTGCTGTGTTAGGAATATGGAAACAATCTGGGCAGCCGGATTTATTTTAGAGGGGCGCCCCGTGCCCGCCCATGGAGGGTCCAGGGTGCAGTCACTGTGTCCTTCAGTGAAAGGGGCCCAGGAGCAGGTGTCCGTGCTGGGTGTGACCGTGCCTCCCAGCCCTAGCTGCCACTCTGTCCCCGGGACACAGGGGAGAGACCTTTCCCGTTGACCCGTTCACCAGGTAAAAAGCATCCAGGACGCAATCCGAGACAGGAAGCAGCGGTTCAGCTTCCTCGGGGAGGAGATTCGCCTGGAGCCCTCGGTGGGGATCTTCATCACCATGAACCCTGGCTACGCCGGCCGCACCGAGCTGCCTGAGAATCTCAAGACTCTGTTCAGGTGAGCGCCCGCTCTGCCCCACACGAGGGCCCCGGAGAGAAGGGTGTCCTGTTTTTCCCACTGGCGATGCAGAGCGTGTATATTCGAAGAAATTTGGAACATCTAAAAAAGTTTATAAAACCACCTTTGGGGGCACCTGGGTGGCTCCGTTGGTCAAGTGTCCAACTCTATTTTGGCTCAGGTGGTTTCGTGGGTTCAAGCCCTGCGTCAGGCTCTGTGCTGACAGTGTGGAGCCTGCTTGGGATTCTCTCTCCCTCTGTCTCCCTTTCTTTCTGCTCCTTCTGTGTGTGCATGCTCTTTCCGTCTCTCAAACTTTAAAAAAATTTATTAAAAACACTCTTACTGCTACCATCTGAAAAAGTATTTCTTAGTTGTATTTAAAATATGCATAAAGTCCTACACTTGTACACACACAGAAGGAGACACAGAATCCGAAGCAGGCTCCAGGCTCCGAGCTGGCAGCACAGAGCCCCACATGGGGCTTGAACTCACGAACCATGAAATCACGACCTGAGCTGAAATCAGATGCTTAACCGACTGAGCCACCCAGGTGTGCCCCCCCAGAGTTCCATACTATTTTTTTCATTTCATAATCGATTATAAGCCATCCTATCATAAATAACCTCTTCTGTTGGATAGTCTTAAGATATCTCCTTTCCCGACTACACATCATTCTGTCAGGTGTGTGGTCCACCATGTAATTAGGTCACCCTCCGTATTTAAACATCAGGACTGTTCCTAGCACTTAAAACAAATTTATACATAACGCTGTAATGTCCACCTTTGTACAGAAGCCTTTTCTTCTGTATGCGTGATGATTTTCTTTGGCTAGCTTCCCAGACGTGGAATCACGGAGCTAATGGGGGAGGAACATTTTTAAGGCCCTTGATACACACTGACAAACTGCTTTCCAGAAAGAGACAAGTTGCTGGATGGTGCTCTGGGCAGCCATGCGTGAGAACACCTCTTTTACTTCACCTTCCCCACCGGTGATATTGTCATGCTTTTAAATCTTCTTCCTTGTGATAAGAGAATGCAAATGCATGTTCTAGAAGGGGCTGGAATCTCCATTCTTTTTCTCAAGGAAGAGAAGTCAGCCCCACAAAATAAAGAGGCCTCATGGCTTCTGATTTTCTTTCTTTTTTTTTAATATATTTTTTACATTTATTTATTATTGAGAGAGACAGAGCATGAGCAGAGGAGGGGCAGAGAGAGAGGGAGACACAGAATCCGAAGCAGGTTCCGGGCTCCGAGCTGTCAGCACAGAGCCCGATGCGGGGCCTGAACCCGCAAACCGCAAGGTCATGACCTGAGCTGAAGTTGGTTGCTCAACCGACTGAGCCCCCCAGGCGCCCCAGCTTCTGATTGTCTGCCTAATGGACTGTCCCTAATGGATCGTCAACTGGCCTGACCAGATGGCACAATCCTGTTTGCTGTTCGTTTGGACAAAGCTATTTATTAAAAGAGCATTGAGCTGCAAACTGTAATGGAGTTGGGTTATCACCCTGGTCAGAACTGCCCTTTACATTTCTTTTCCTCTGAGTATAAAAGGAACATTTATCTATACAAGAACATTGCAGATGGGGGAGGAAATATTTATAACAATAATAAATACAGGGGCACCTGCGTGGCACAGACGGCTGAGCATCCGGCTCCTGATTTCAGCTCAGGTCACCATCTCCCGGTGAGTCTGAGCCCCACGTCAGGCTCTGTGCTGACAGCTCGGAGCCTGGTTGGGATTCTCTCTCTCCTTCTCTCTCTGCCCTTCGCTGCTCACTCACTCGTTCATGTGCTTTCTCTCTCTTTCTCTCAAAACAAATAAAAACTTCAAAAGCAATAAATACAAACGTCTGCTTTTACACTTCATTTTCAAAAAGCCCTATGAGGAGGATACTTGTTTAGGGAGAAAGCACAGTCAGTAAGGTGCTGCGGGTAGTAATCCTAGTCACTAGGGTGAACCGGCAGCCCAAGAGCGGCCGCAGAACTGGGGTCGGACACAGTGGGTCTGACTCGAGCACGTCTGCT
This sequence comes from Suricata suricatta, assembly GCF_006229205.1. Classification (NCBI taxonomy): domain Eukaryota; kingdom Metazoa; phylum Chordata; class Mammalia; order Carnivora; family Herpestidae; genus Suricata; species Suricata suricatta. Next base: position 5,301,953 of record NC_043716.1, read on the forward strand.
CTTCCCGTCCGAAGGCTTTCATCCAGGGATCGTGTGAGCCTTCAGCATTCTTCCTTCTGACCTTGGGTGGGCAGAGTAGATTCCTTCTTCGAACTTGGGATAAGACCCTCTATAAGTTAGTATCCGGCCTTCATTAGTTAATAATTTCCCATGCTTGGGGCTCCAGGATGGCTCAGTTGGTTAAGCATCCAGCTTCAGCTCAGGTCATGATCTCGCAGTTGTGGGTTTGAGCCCCATGTCAGGCTCTGTACTGATAATTCAGAACCTGGAGCTGCTTCTGATTCTGTGTCTCCCTCTCTCTCTCTCTCTCTCTCTCTCTCTCTCTCTCTCTCTGCCCCTCCCCCACTCATGCTCTGTGTGTGTGTCTCTCTCTCAAAAATAAACAAACATTAAAAAATACAAGAAATATATTTTCCCATACCATTAACTTGTTTTTCTCCTATAGCATTTTTTCTATGGCCGTGTTGAATCCTATTGTATGAATGCATGTTTAACCTTACTTCAGGATACAGAATATTTCAGGTTGAGAATCTAAATGTGTGAATGCCATGTAAAATAATTTAAAGGGAAAATGTTATATCCGTGTGGGGAAAATGCAGTGAAAGAGCTATAAATGACCTTGGGCTCCTAATCATTAATTTTGAAAATAAGTAATTTTACAATCAAATGTTTCTAGAGCTAGAGCGAGAGAAAAAAAACCGAAGTAAATCCTTAGAGAGAGACAAAAATTCCCCTCCGTATTCCCCTATATGCTGTTTTGTGGAAAGATGGGGTTAATGGGTATTCTCTTGAGACCTCGGCCTTAGACACTTACACTTGTATGCACGTGAGTACAAAAGAGGCCCCGAGCATCTAAGCTTGGAGGGGACACACGTCTTGAAAATGAGGAATAGATTCTTGTAGATCCTAGGAGAGACTCGATTCTTCAACCTGAGTCCCTAATCTATTATAGGAACGACTATTGTAATAAATTGCTAATTACTAAAGCTTTTCTAATCTGTGCCTGTGGAAAGCTCACTGGGCCTGGGTCACAACATGAGCCTTCGCCCCAATCCTGCCCCTGCCGTCTGCCACCACCCATCACCTTGGGCTGGACGGCTCATGTCCTGTATCCTTCCTCAGTTCATCCCCAGCTTGGAAGTCTTTGATGAGACTGTTGCTAGGGGCCGAGTGTTTATGCTCACAGGTACCTCTTTCCATGATCCCAGCCAGTGTCTGTGGTCTTGCAAGCCCCGCCCCCCTTTAGGCGCGGTCAGGAAAGCTACCTTGGCCCTCTGTCTCCCTGGTCACAGGCCTTGCGCCATGGTGGTTCCAGACTTCGAGTTGATCTGTGAGATCATGCTGGTGGCCGAAGGATTCATCGAAGCTCGGTCGTTAGCCAGGAAGTTCATCACCTTTTACCGGTTGTGCAAAGAGCTGCTCTCTAAACAGGTACTCTCTCTCATGACGCTGGGCGACCAGTCACGTGTGATCGGCCCAGCTCTGGACGGGGGTCTGGGCCAAGGTCATGGGCAGACATGAGAGCCTTCCATCAACGGGCCCATAAGCATAGAAAAAGCTCCTCACACTTCTACAACAGAGATTTGTATTCATTTCCTTAGCATTAAAAAAATTTATTTGGCCCCCAATATTTTGTTTTCACAGAATACTTAGTGCTACCCCATCGATCCCCAGTGTCCTGTGAAAAACCTCTCAGTGGCCAACGAAATTCCCTTGGAGGGAATGGTCTCCACCCAAAGGGACACGAGATGCAGGAGAGGGTTGGGAAGACAGGCATTGAGGAGTCCCACGTACCTCACTGTCCCTATGTGTGGCTGCTGCCTAGGGCACGCCCCCACACAGGAATGGCACCCGAAAACATGCCCAAGGGGGCGCCTGGGTGGCTCAGTCAGTTAAGCGTCCGGCTCTTGGCTTCTGCTCAGGTCATGATCTCACAGTCTTGTGGGTCCGAGCCCCACATCAGACTCTGTGCTGACAGCTCTGAGCCTGGAACCTGCTTGGGATTCTCTCCCTCTCTCTCTGCCCCTCCCCCAGTCATGCTGTCTCTATCTCAAAATAAATAAATAAACTTCAAAAACAGAACCAAACATGCTGAAGGGGGCACCTGGGTGGCTCAGTCGGTTAAGTGTCCAACTCCTGATCTCAGCGTGGGTCTTGAACTGAGGGTTATGAGTTCGGGCCCTGTGTTGGGCTCTGCGCTGGGTGGGAAGCCCACTTACACCCCCAAGAACCTCCGAGGTACGTGCCTTGGTAGGAGAATCTCATGGTGGCCGGGGCTTCCTTGGGCTGTCCCCATGGAGTTTCTCCTCTGTCTGGGGCTCACTCACTAGGATCATCTTTGCTGCCACAATATGGGGAACCCTCAGCCCTGGGAAATCTGTCCAAGGTGGAGTTCTTTAAAAACCTCCCCTGTGTCCTCTTGCTTCCCAGGCCCCTTGCTCACTGTGTCCTTTCTGTAGACCCCCACCTCCGCTAACTTCCAGGTCAGTGGCCGACACTCACAGCTCTACCCCGAGCCTCTCATTTGAACTCTAAACCCCGTATATTCAGTGGTCTATGCCACAGCTCCCCATCCCTACCCCAGCCTGCTCCCACATTCCTCACTTCCCTACGCAAAACCGTCACTTACTCACTTGCTGATTCTGGAACCCTGGGAGTTTCATCCGCAGCCCTGCACCTAATCATGCATGAGCTGTTGTTCATCCCATGCTCTGGCTCTCTCTCAAATCCATCTCATTCTCTTCCTACCGCACCCCTGTCTCTTGCTTAAACTCTCTGAACTGCCTTTCTGTTAGTTGCCACTAGTAGTTTTCTTTTTTAAATTGAGTTTGGAGGCCTACAAGGTGTAGAGCATGTGGGCCTAGCCTCCTCTATTATCTAAGCCAATATGACTTCCTCCTGGATACCCCTCAGCTCTCTGACTACACAGGGAGGAGCCAGGTGGGTTGGGAGGTGGCTCTGTTTGGTCTCCCTGACCCCCAGTCCCCTGGATGCTCTGGCTCTGCTTTGTCACCATCACAGCCAAGAAACAGAGCTAATGCCAGACCAGGAGATGGGGTCCATGACCCTGATCTTACACGCCAATGATCTTTCCCTCTGCCTCTGCCTTGGCCTCAGAAGTGACCTTCCTGTAACCGTGTAGATGCCAGCACTGGCACACGGCGTTCTGGATCCCAGCCGCTCTGGCCTGACCTGTGCCGCCTTCCCTCAGGACCACTACGACTGGGGCCTGCGGGCCATCAAGTCCGTGCTGGTGGTGGCGGGATCCCTGAAGCGAGGAGACCCTGACCGCCCCGAGGACCAGGTCCTGATGCGCTCCCTGAGGGACTTCAACATCCCCAAGATCGTGACCGATGACGTGCCCGTGTTCATGGGCCTGATTGGGGACCTCTTTCCCGCCCTGGATGTCCCTCGGAGGAGAGACCTCAACTTCGAGGCGTTAGTCCGGAAGGCCGTGGTGGAGCTGAAGCTTCAGGCTGAGGACAACTTTGTGCTTAAGGTACATGGGCTTTCTCCCTCCCAAGATTTTTCTGTCCCTCAGTGCTTTTCTTGGATGATGGGTCATCCTTAATCCAAAGGGTTGCTTTTGATGCGCAGATACGTGTCTACCTGGTAGTAATTTGTTTCGAGAGCTCTTCACTGGGGCACCCGCGGTGTGGAGCATGGGGTGGGGCGCTCGAGGGAAGGATGGAGCGGTAGCACATGTCATTTTCCTGTGAATTACTTCTGACATGATTTCGGAGCAATGATAGTGGTAGAATGTGGGAGTCGTGCTGGTTCCTAGGCGGATTTCTGAGCTGTCAATGTTCTGAAGTGATGAGGGGCAAGTGATGCTGGTGCCGTCTGGCTTCTTTCGCTTGTTACGTCCGTGAAATTCACACATGCCATTAAGTGTTCAGTCTGCTGAGGGCATTTGGGTCATTTCTAGTTTGGGGACTTGATGAATAAGGCGGTAAGGAGCATTCTTGTGTAAAGTGCTTTGCGTATGTGCATATTTCACTTTCTCGGATAAATCCCTGGAGTTACCACTCGGATAAATCCCTGGAGTTACCATTGCCGGGTCAAAGCCAGGGGAGTGTCTGAAGAAGTCACCGGAAGTCTTCCCACATGGTTGTGCTGTTCCCACTAGCATTTTCTGCAGTCCTACACCCTTGTCAGGGCTGGTATCGTTGCTCTTTTTAACTGTAGCCATTTCGGTGGGTGAGCCGTGGGCTCTCATTGTGTTTTCAATTTTAATTTCCCTGATAATAGTGAGCGTATTTTCAAGTGCTTACTGGCCATTTCTCTATATTCTTTGGTGAAGTATCTATTCAAGTCTTTAGCCCATTTTGTAATTGGGTTCTTAGTCTTTTTGTTATTGTTTGTAGAGATTCCTCATATATTCTGGACATCAGTCCCTCATTAAATATACGTATTGCAGGGGTGCCTGGGTGGCTCAGTCATTTGAGTGTCCAACTTAGGCCCAGGTCATGAACTCACAGTTCATGGGTTCAGGCCCCGCATTGGGCTCTGTGTTGATAGCTCAGAGCCTGGAGCCTGCTTCTGATTCTGTGTCTCCATCTCTCTCTCTCTCTCTCTCTCTCTCTCTCTCTCTCTCTCTCTCTGCCCCTCCCCTGCTCACACTCTGCCTCTCTCTGTCTTTCAAAAATAAATGTTAAAAAAATTAAATTCCAGCTGACATATAGTGTAATGTTAGTCTCAGATGTACAATATATTGATTCAACACTTCCATGCATCACCAAATGTTCATTGCTACAAAATCCCTCTTTAATCCCCACCCCTATTTCACCCATCATCCTGGCCACCTCCCCTCTGGCAGCCATCAGTATGTTCTCTATAGCTAGGAGTCTGTTTCTTGATTTGTCTCTCTTTTATTCCCTTTACTCATTTGTTTCTCAAATTTCACATTTGAGTGAGATCATGTGGTATTTGTCTTTCTCTGACTTATTTCACTTAGCATTATATTCTTTAGCTCCAGCCACATCATTGCGAATGGCAAGATTTCATTCTTTTTTATGGCTGAGTAATATTCCATTGTGTATATAGATAGATAGATAGACCACATCTTCTTCATCCATTCATCAGTCAGTGGACACTTGGGTTGCTTCCATATCTTGGCTATTGTAAATAATGCTGCTATAAACATCAGGGTTATGAATCCTTTCAAATGTTACATGAAGACATACTGTGGAAAAGTGAGGGTGAGAAATAAAAATGTCATGGGCTTAAGAACATCAAGAATCAGAAAAAGAAGCTCTAGCATTATAGCTATCAGCAGACCTAGAAAGCAATCAGTCCATTTCAGGGCAGAAAGTCCACAGTCTCCACCAGACGACCTCAAAATGGATACACTCAAGCAAGAATAAGTCAACAAGATGAAAGTTCTTATGTAACTTTATTAAAGTTCTAAGACAAATGTCTTTTAACAAAGAAAAAGGAAAGCAATTAAAACACCAAGAGAAAAAAATCATGGTTTGAAACTTTTTATTTATTTATTTATTTACTTATTTATTTTGAGAGACAAAGTGAGAGGGGAGAGAAAATTCTTTTCTTTTTAATAGTTTATTGTCAAGTTGGTTTCCGTACAACACCCAGTGCTCTTCCCCATAAGTGCCCTCCACCATCACCACCACCTCTTTTCCCCCCTCCCCCTTCCCCTTCAACTCTCAGTTCATTCTCAGCATTCAATAGTCTCTCAAGTTTTACGTCCCTCTCTCTCTCCCCAACTCTCTTTCCCTCTTCCCCTCTCCCTGGTCCTCCAATAGGTCTCTCCTGTTT
>NC_043716.1:5307830-5316993 GCF_006229205.1 Suricata suricatta
GTTCTATTGATAGTTTTTTGAGGAGCCTCCACACTGTTTTCCAGAGCGGCTGCACCAGTTTGCATTCCCACCAACAGTGTAGGAGGGTGCCCGTCTCTCCACACCCTCGCCAGCATCTATAGACTCTTGATTTGTACATTTTAGCCACTCTGACTGGCATGAGGTGGTATCTCAGTGAGGGGAGAGAATATTCTAAGCAGGCTCCGTGCTGTCAGCCCAGAGCCCGATGCAGGGCTTGAATCATGAGATCATGACCTGAGGTGAAATCAAGAGTTGGACGCTTAAGTGACTAAGCCACCCAGGTGCCCCCCATGTTTTTAAGTAAACATAACCTGATACTGATCAACACATAGAGTGTAAGAAGAGTATCATGGGTTCATGCTGAGAACATTGTCGAGTTATGACACCAGGCTCATAGAGAACACAACGCATTCCAGGCAACTACTTTCTTCTACAGTGAACAATCCCTACAGCCATAAAAACATAAACCATGATTGGTTTTCAGTCCTTCCAACACTGAAAATAGAGAAGGTCTGAATATAAGGACAGACCGGAATATAAATATTATCAAACATAGCAACGTAAAGGTATAATGCATCTGGCAGAAGATAGGAGACAGAGAAAGGGAAGGACAGGGATACTTCTATATGTCGCCAAAGATACTGTCGAAAGCTGATGGATTCATAATAGTTCAAGAGTAGAAATAACCCACCCATCAGTTGGTAAGTGGGTAATTGAGCTGTGATCCACTTACACAGCAGAATTTGATTCAGCCATTGAGGAGGAAAGTGCCAGGTCCCACGACCCAACTGAGCCACCAAAGCGCCCCTTTCCTCCATTTTTTTTAGTGCAGTGCCCTCAGGCCAGGTTCATGCTTAAGATCCTCCTTTCTGTTGTACTTAGAATAAAATTCCGGGGTGCCTGGGTGACTCAGTCGGCTAGGCATCTGACTTCACCTCAGGTCATGATCTCATGGTTTGTGGTTTGAGCCCCATGTCGGGCTCTGTGCTGACAGCTCAGAGCCTGGAGCCTGCTTCGGATTCTGTGTCTCCCTCTCCCTCTGCCCCTCCCCTACTCATGCTCTCTCAAAAATAAACATTAAACAAAATTTTTTAAGAAGATCAGAAATCCAGTCCAGCCTGCCTTCGATGGGTTGCGAATCTGACAGGGAGAGGCGTGACCACGGCAGCACTGATGAGTACTAGGGTGTAGGTACCTACAGGCTGAGGGACGTGCAGGTCTGGCCCCCAGGAAGAAGGCGGGAGAAAGGAGGAGGTCTGAACAGAAAGCCCCCTGTCTTGAAAGGTGCAGACCCTGGAAAGAACATCATTAAAAAATCCCATTTGTCTCCCGGGAATGCGCATGCTGGGGGAGGGGAGATGAGCCTGGAAGCTGGTTTGGGCCAGTCTGCAAAAGGGCCCCGTGCTCCAGTCTGAGGATTTGGGATTTCCTCACCAAAGCTCTGCAGAACCCCTAAAGGGACAGATGATGGCAGTGACGTGATCAGATTATAATATGAGAACAGTAAGGCCTCCAGTGGTACCGTTGTCCCCAAGGGACACCTCACCTCCAGGCTCACACCTCGGGCTCTGTCACATGACAAGCCTTTGTGCTGTGATGTCTGCTCTGAATATCCCCTCCCCCCACTATTCATCTGCTTGGCAAACCCACCCTGGAGCCCCAGTTCAAATGCTCCCCCCTCCTCTGTGAAGCTTTTGTTCCCTTGATCTGTTCAAAATCCCTTGTTTCCTATCTGTCCCCATGGCCCTTTACGTGTAATTTTTTAGAATGTGGTTTATTGTCAAGTTGGGTTCCGTGTAACACTCAGTGCTCATCCCAACAAGTGCCCTCCTCCATGCCCATCACCCCTTTTCCCCTCTCCCCCACCCCTCATCAGCCCTCAGTTTGTTCCCAGTATTTAAGTGTTTCATGTGGTTTGCCTGTTTTTCCCCCTTCGCCTCCCCCTTGGTCCTCTGTTAAGTTTCTCCCGTCCCACATATGAGTGAAAACATATGGTATCGGTCCTTCTCCTCCTGCCTTATTTCATTTAGCTGACACCCTCGAGTTCCATTCACATTGCTACAAGCCCCATAGCCCTCCACAAATACCTTGATCATAGTAAATTGTTACATTTCCCGTTAGCCTGGAAGATCACAAGGACAGGAGTGTCGTCCCTCCACCTGCCTCCACCTGCTGCTCTCTCTGGCTCTTAGTTGGTGACTAAAATTATGACTGAATGATGAATAAGTAGGTTGCCCCCATGCATCCCTCCCTCTGCTGACATCAGGATCCCAGCCTGGCCTCACAGAAGAGTACTTAGGGTGCACATGTGGAGGTTGGTCCCCACAGCCGATAACGCTGTCTCCCCAGGTGGCCCAGCTGGAGGAGCTCCTGGCCGTGCGGCACTCAGTGTTCGTGGTGGGCAACGCCGGTGCCGGCAAGTCCCAGGTGCTGAAATCCTTGCACAAGACCTATCAGATCATGAAGCGGCGCCCCGTCTGGGCGGACCTCAACCCCAAAGCAGTCACAAATGACGAACTCTTTGGGATCATCAGTCCGGCCACCAGAGAATGGAAGGATGGTAAGAGCATACCCGCCCTGGACACACTTCCCGCTCTCCTGAGCCCCATGGGCAGGCTTGCGTCTACATCCAGTGGTGAACCTCGGAGGGAAGAAGGCTGGCCCGATCTGTATGGGGTGGGAGAAGGAGGTGAGAAGAATCCGAGAAAGGAAGACACTGAGTTTGGCTCGGAGGGGAACCTTGGCCCTTGGGCTCTTCTCTTTCCTTGGAGACCCTTCCAGCTGCTCCTTGAGACAGGGCATTGGAAAAGGAGAAACGAGGGAGGCATTCTCAGCCAGGGCTCTGAGATTCTGGAGCGCGCGTCAGAGTCTGCACATTGCTTGGCAGGTGGAATTAAGATGTAGGGGGGGGATGGGGAGGCCCGCAGCTCATTCCCAGAAATGCTGTAGCGTCTCACGGTGGACACCTGTTCCTATCAGCACGGCCCCAGGAGTGATGGGGAGACATCACGACAGAAGACCCCGTTCGTCACCACCTCGGGTGGAACCCAGACCCATGATCTCTTCTATCATGAATCAGAGGGTCCCAAATCCCTGTTTGCTTGGTACTAAGACCCGGGTCCCCTTCTAAGGTGTAAGAATCACTGGTAGATGCTGGAAGGGGGCACTGTCACTGGTAGAGAGCTGAAAAGAAAACTCTGAGCCTATACGGTGGGTTTCTAAATCCTGCATGGCTTCCAGAATGAGGACCTCTCCGCTCCCTCCTACTGTCTCAGTGTCTGACTCCATCACGGTCCAGATGCCTGGATTCCTCTCATTTAGGGCCCTCAGTCAGAGGCCTCGAGCAAGTGGATTTAATGGGCAGCCTGTCTAATTTTTATTTCGCTGGCCATTAATGAGGCTTCACATCTTTTCTTCCTTATTGGCCTTAGTAAAGGACTCTTTTGTGATTTTATTTCACATTTTCTTATCCACTTGTAAGCATTCTTTATACATCAGAGATATTAACCCTTTATCTGTTGTGTGCATTGCTAATGGTTTCTCCCATCTACCGTTTGTCTACAAGCACTTCATGGCATATTTACTGTGCACTTTTTCAAAGATAAAATTATGTCTGCCCATTCTTTTTAGCATTTGGGATTCCTATTTGGTTTATCACTCTTTGTAATGCTGAGCAATAGGTATAGTGTCATAAATGTGGTCCCAAAGATTCTTTTTACGTGAAAAATTTTTTTAATCCATCTGGAATTTATTTTGGAGCTGAGTATGAGGTAAGATAGAAAATCAACTTTATTTTCCTCCAAATGGATACTTGAAAGTGCCAGGACCACTTACTAAGCACACCATCCTTTCCCTCTGGATGTAAATACCAGCCTGTTTTACACACCGAGATCCAATTCTGGGTTTTCTATTCTGCCCACTCATTATTGATCTAATCCTGTATGAACTATGATTCTACTCCATTCAGTCATTCTAATGTTTGTTTATTTATTTTGAGAGACAGGGAGCCAGGGAGGGGCAGGGAAGGAAGGATAGAGAATCTCAAGCAGGATCTGCAGCACAGAGCCCTACATGGGGCTCGAACTCACAAATTGTGAGCTCATGCTCTGAGCCGAAACCAAGATCAGACGCTTAACTGACTGAGCCACACAGGCGCCCCTGTTCATAATCATTTTGTAACATTTTAATGTCTGATTACCTAGGTCCCTCCTCAATATTCTCTTGTAATTTTCTTGGCTAATCCCGGGCACTGACTATTCCATATTAAATTTAAGCTCACATAATTCAATTCAGACTTTAAGCTGCATTGGGATTTTAATTAAAATTTTATTAAACATACAGTATTCATCAAATACAGAGACGTTGGCAAAGAAGATTTATAATAATCATAAATCGGTGTTCACAAAAAAGAACTTCCATGTAGATGGAGGGTAACATTTTCCATTTTCTCGGAAAGCCTGATAAAAATAGAGATGTGGTAGATAACAGTACTCTTCCTTGTTCAAAACTAGACAGATCCCGTAACAGAAAAATAAGCACGCTCTGAGAGGAATTGAAAAATACATGATCAGACTCAATGTAACAGCTAGGTTTAGAACTTTGCACCTTATAAGTAGAAAATATTTCCTTCTTGGTTGGTTCATAGAACATTTACAAAAATTTGAAGTTTAATTGGGTACAGAAGAAATTGCACTGAATTGAAAAGCATTGGTTTACAGGCCAAAGTGTCTGATGATAATGCAATAGAGGTAGAAACAAACAACAAGAAGGTGGCCAAAAATAATTGTACTGCTTCCTTATCAATGGATGCTCACTTAACCCCTGGATGAAAGAAAATAATGCATCACATCCCTTCTGAGAAGAAGTAAAAAGACTGTGCAGAAACCAATGGGGGTGCGTCTGAAACCAAGAGATGAGAACCCTCGACTCTTATTTTAGAAGGTGGTCTAGAAATGAAGGAAGTCAGTATCCATCCTAAGAAATTAGACTGATAAACTGAACCTGAAGATAATGGGGAAGAAGAGATACAATCTGAAATTAATGGGAAGACCAGTAAGCCCACTGTGAGCATGACTGATGGGAGAATAAAGAGAGTAAAATGTAGCTGATTGAGAATTAGAACCTGTAACAGCAAATAAAGATTAAAATGGAAGAGATCACTTAATTATGTGATACATGTTTGGAAAACCAGGAGAGAAACAATCCTTTAGCAAATTATAATATGAAGGAAGTTAACTCAATAAGAAACAGAGAATACGTAAATGAGAGAAAAGAAACATTTAAAAACCACAGGGGAAAAAAATCCCAAAATGATAAAAATGGACACCTCTCAATATATTTTATGAAACAGAATAACCTTGATATCAACCTTTATGTAGAACCAAAACCACCCCAATTTCACTTAATAATATAGATTTAGGAGGCACCTGGGTGGCTCAGTCAGTTGAGCATCTGACTCTTGATTTTGGCTCAGGTCATGATCCCAGGGTTGTGGGATCAAGCCCTATGTTGGGCAAGGGGACTTCTTGAAACTCCCTCCCTCTCCCTCTCTCTCATTCTCTCTCTCCCTCTCTCTCTCTGCCCCAGCCCAACTTGCTCCCTTCTCTCTCAGAATAAATAAATAAATAAATAAATAAGCACTAAAAACTCAGTAGCTGTTCCTAATTTAAAAATTCTGAGTAAAATAGAAATAGATGGAAATCCCTTAAATATAATAAATCTAAATAAATAAATCTTTATCTAAACCCAAAAGTGGGGGAGGGGGTAAGCATTCTGAATGATGAGAAACTAAAGCCATTTCCATTAAAATCAGGACAAGACAGGAGAGCCGTTACCAACCTTATTGTTCAGCACTGTTTGGTGTGGGATTCTAGACAATGCAACAAGACAAGAAAATGGAATACGTGGTATAAGTTCGAGGAAAGGAAAAAAATAATTATCTTGTTGATTATATAACTTTCTATCTAGAAAATTTAGGAGACATTTTTTAATAATTTATTGTCAAATTGGTTTTCATAATACACTCAGTGCTTCTCCCCACAAGTGCCCCCCACCATGACCATCACCCCCTTTCCTCCCTCCTCCTCCCCCTTCAGTCCATGGTTCGTTTTTCAGTATTCAGTAGTCTTTCATGATTTGTGTCCCTCACTCTCCCCAGCTCTCTTTCCCCCTTCCTCTCCCTATGGTCCTCTGTTAGGTTTCTCTTGTTCTCCTGCCAGACCTATGAGTGCAAACATATGGTATCTGTCCTTCTCTGCCTGACTGGAGACTTTTGAAAAAAAAAAAAAAGAATCACTAAAAATAATATGAAAATTTACTGAAAGGGTACCTGGATGGCTGAGTTGGTTAAGCATCTGACTTCCGCTCAGGTCATGATCTCGCAGTTTGTGACTTCAGTCCCCACGTGGCGCTCTGTGCTGACAGGTCAGAGCCTGGAGCCTCCTTCAGATTCTGTCTCCTTCTCTGCCCCTCCCCCACTCTCACATGTGCACGCGCTCTCTGTCAAAATATAAACATAAAAACAAAAAGAAAATTTACTAAAGGTAACTAAGCATGCAATAAATATACAGAATCCAGTAGTGTTCTGTGTGCCAGCTGAAAAGGAAAATACAAAAAAAAAAATCCCATTTCGAATAGCAACAAAACTATGAAGTATTTAGGAATACATTTAGCCAAAGAGATGCATTGAATGAAAATACTGTAAAAGTATTTATTTATGAACGAACATAAAGCAGCATTTGAATGAGTGAAAGACACATACCATGTTATTAATTAGGACAGCTTAATATCACGAAAATCGATTCTCTCCCATTGAAGAGATAAATTTCATGTAATGCCAATTAGAATCACCGTGACCCTTCTCTCAAAGCCTGGGCTGAGGTCACAAAGGATGAAACCTTACTTACAAAGCCTTTAGGTAATTCCATCATGTCCCAGTTGCCTGTTGAAATGATCACCCAAGCCAGACCACCAGATTTTGTCGTTATTTTGCTGCTGTTCTTAAAAGTCGGAAGCACAGAGAGAGGAGCACCTTGGCACTCTATCAGATTTCCCATAAATCCAAATCCAGTCTCTTTCATTTACACCTGTCTCTTTCATTTACACCTTCTTCTGGGTGTTGTAGCCAAGAGGGAAAGATTGTCTGACGAGAAATAGGACTGACGGTGAGGCGGATGGTAAGCTCTCTGTACCTCCTTTTAGGATTATTCTCTTCCATCATGCGGGAACTTGCCAGCATTACCCACGATGGGCCCAAGTGGATCTTACTGGATGGCGACATAGACCCAATGTGGATTGAGTCTCTGAACACCGTCATGGATGATAACAAGGTATCAAGGGGGAAGGGAAATGCCCAGGCCATCCCTAATCATCTAGGGAACCAGTCCCCCAGGCCCATTTGGAAATCTCGATCCCCCACAAGGGCTGGCCCCAAGCAAGGAATTGCTACAGTTATCTTTTTTTTTTTTTTAATTTTCCCCAAGTTTATCGAGACCTAACCAACATAGAACATTGTGTAAGTTCCAGGTGTGCGATGTGCTGGTTTGAACTACATGTATGTTGTAGAAACGATGACCATGGTAAGGTCAATCAGCGGCTTCATCACGTTACTACCGGGTGTGTGCAAACACACGTGCTCGCTGCTTTTTTAGCATTGCCCTAACTGTCTTCACCATCTCCTGCCCGTAGATTAATTTAAAATTCAGAGCCTTTAGGAATCTGAAGTCATCTATTCAAAGCTTTCTTAAGCTTTTCCTCTCTTGGAAGTAAGAAGGTCAGAAACAGCCCGAGCCTGTCAGGCATCCTCAGTGGTGACAAACCTTGATCTGTGGAGAGTATGTTTTCTTTGTCTCAGTGAAAACTGATACCAGTAAAGTGGCCGCTCCTGAATCTGTTCAGAAGGGACATCAGGGTAGGAAGCATTAGGGTGGTTTCCACACTTATAGAATCACTAAAATACATGTGCCCTTGCCAGGAAGGACTACCTTGTTTTTCACGTAAGTGTGGTCGACTCGCAGCGTTGCGTGAGTGTCACGTGCGTCATAGCGGTTGGACAGCTCTGCCCGGTAGGTTGTGCTCAGCACAGGGGCTCTGGCACCTGTCCCCACACGGTGCTATCACAGCACCATTAACTATCATTCCCCGTGCTATGCCTTTCATCAGTGACTTGTCCGATGCCCAACTTCGAGCCCGTATCTCTCTCCCCTTCACCCACTTTGCCAAGAGGGGCTACTTTAAAGAAACGGTAATAGGAAGCCTGAGCTTTTCTCTTTTCTTTTCTTTTTTTAAGTTTTATTTACTTATTTTGAGAGAAACAGAGATAGCATGAGTGGGAAGGGGCAGAGAGAGAGAGATGAGAGAGAGAGATTCCCAAGCAGGCTCCACGCTGCCAGAGCCCGATGCAGGGCTCAAACCCACAAAACTGCGAGATTGTGACCCCAGCTGAAACCAAGAGTGGAATGCTCAACCGACTGACCCCCTAGGCACCGCTGTTTCATAATCTTATTATCCCATATGGTCTAGCTCATTCAAATCACTGACAGCCATTTAAACTTTTTAGAGAGCTGATTTTTTTTTTTTACCTCATTACACCCACAGGGATGGTGGGGGGAGGGACAATAGGAAGAGAGAGAGAGAATTCTTTTTTTTAATAACATTTATTTATTTTTTGAGAGACAGAGAGAGAGTGTGATCAGGGGAGGGTCAGAGAGAGAGAGAGAGGGAGACACAGAATCCGAAGCAGGCTCTAGGCTCTGAGCTAGCTGTCAGCACAGCCCGACACGGGGCTCAAACCCACCAACCGTGAGATCATGACCTGAGCTGAAGTCAGACGCTTAACTGACTGAGCCACCCAGGTGCCCCGAGATATAGAGAATTCTTGTAGAAAATTTATTTATTTATTTATTTATTTATTTATTTATTTATAATAGTTTATTGTCAAATTGGTTTCCATATAACACCCAGTGCTTCTCCCCACAAGTGCCCCCCTCCATGACCATCACCCCCTCTCTTCCTCCCCCTCCCCCTTCAGTCCATGGTTTGTTTTCAGTATTCAGTAGTCTCCCTTGATCTGTGTCCCTCACTCTTCCCTGCTCTCTTTCCCCCTTCCTCTCCCCATGGCCCCCTGCCATGTTTCGCCTGTTAG
>NC_043716.1:5317093-5332176 GCF_006229205.1 Suricata suricatta
GCCCCAGGAAGGTGACAATTGAAAGCACCAGTAAAGAGCCTGTCGGCTTACATCCTATACCCGCTGATGTCCTCTCCTGTCCCTGAAAGCAGTGTGCCTGGAGCGTTCCCTCCTGGGCACAGCCAAGGGCAGAGGGAGGCACACATTAGGATGCCCACAGGATGCCTCTTGTCGGTTCAGGAGAGAAGTGGGGTGGGTGAGGAGGAGGAAGATGTAGAGTGGGTGCATGTGGGTGTCGCCAGGGGCTGTGGGTTGTCCTAGGAGACACCCCTGGTTTACAGGGCACACCGCCAGCCCTCCTGCAAGTGACACACAGGCCGGATGGGCAGACCTGGAGGTGAGGATGGTGCCTGCTGGCGACAGACGGGGCGCACTGCCTGTGGCTGGAAGCTCCAGGGTCAGGGGTGATGTGTAGACCAGTCCATTGTAGACCCTCCGGATGCTGCAAGGTCACTCTTCTCTTACGGGTTTGCACAAGTAAAAGCAGCAGGTGCCGACTGCTTATCCCACAAACCAGAGACGCAACACTCTTCCCCGATGCTTCCTCCAGCGTGAAGATCACATGTGCCTGCAGAAGGGGGTTGGAGGTGTGCAACTCGCTTCTGTCCCTGCGCTTTCTCCCCGGTGGACGCACCTTCTGTGTGTTGGGCACCCGGCCTCGTGGATAAGCCTGGCCCAGCTGCCCGAGGTTGGCACTGAGGAGGCCACGTGACCCGAGGATCCGGCGTCCCTGAACATTCGACAGGTGGGGGCCAGGACTGTCTTTGCGGGAAACTGAGGCCACTGACTGCGTTCGCTGCCCCGGGGCGGGGCAGAGCTGCCTCCCACACCCCCCTTCCCCATGCCACCACCTGCCCGGCTTCTTACCCACTACAGCCTTTCACTAAGAGTTAGGCCCTTTCTCTGGGCAGGGGGAACAAGAGATGCCAATCCCTTCTGTGTGTGCGTGTCTGTGTGCACATGTGTGTGCATGCGTGTGTGAGCGTGTGTCCAAGCTTTGAGGATGCTGAGTGTGTTCTGGGCATCGAGCGGCCACTTCCCCCCTGCCCCCGATCTCCTAACTCTGCGGCCATCAGGGAAGAATAACGTCCGATGTCCCCAAGGTGTAGGCAGCCTTGTGACGTGGCCCCAACACCGCCATGCTGTGGGGAGTCCAAACAAGCAATCTCTACGTTGAACGAGCCGGCCGCGTAAGGGGTGATAGAGAAGCAGCCTCATTCAGTGTCCCCTGGCTCCTTCAGAGCCATCTGGTGTGGCTGGTTCTGCTCCCGCCCCCTGGACAGATTCCAGGGCAGCGTTGGAGACTTTTCTGGTGGCTCTGCAGGAATGCAAAAGCGTGTCATCGCTTCTGGTGACAGGCACGTGTGAGATCGTTACAAGGAAGGCTTCTCCCCCCACCAGGGCCACCCCCACCCTGCTTCCTGCTGTCTACCTGCCGTGGGGGAGGGGTCCCTCACATCTCTCCTTACCCCTCTGGTCCGCCCCCCAACCTTGCAACACAAGCTGTAGCTTCTGACGCCTTGGGTCAAAAGGGGACAGAGAGAGCGCGCAAGGGCAGGGAAACTCCTGTGGCTGGAACCAGCGTGGCCTGGTTACCCTAAGTGGGGCAGATTTGAAATCGGACTCTTGGGGCACCTGGGCGCCTCCGTTGGCTGAGCTTCTAACTTCTGCTCAGGCCATGATCTCATGGTCTGTGAGTTCAGGCCCCGCAGTGGGCTCTGTGCCGACAGCTCAGAACCCACTTTGGATCCACTGTCCCCAGCTCTTTCTGCCCCTCCCCGCCCTTCAGAAATGAACATCAAAAAACAAATGAATACGTAAAGTCAAACTCTGGAAGCTTCTGTGAATTCCTTGCCCCCCCCCCCATATCCCTCTCTCAGAAGCAGGAAATGCCTCTCCACCAGCCAGTCACAGACAGCGCCCACCACAGAGCCCTCCAGGAGGCCCTCCTGGATTCCCCCCTCTCTGCTCTGATGAACGGGGTGCAGGCTGCCCCCGCTGGAAACCTCTCCATGCCCCCTCCTCCACCCAGAATCCAGGCGGGTCACCTGGGGCTTTTCCAGGTCCAGCTCCTTCACCACCTCCGAGCAATCACGCCACAGCCCCTCATCTGTGCCGGCCTGCGCCCCCCTTCCCCGGAGGAGAAGGATACCCACACACCAGAGCTCTCTTCTGAGTCCCAGGTGCTAATTTCCTGCCCACCCAACAGAAAGACCAGAGGCCAGGGTGGTGATATCCTTTGTGAGTGTCCCCATGCCTGTCTGGCACCTGCTGGGAATTGTCAGAGCAAGCGGTCAGCCCCTATCACCCGAGACAGTTCTCCTTCAACATTCTGCGACGTCTGGTGGGGGACAAATGGAGGAGAGCCTGTCCCCTCCCTGATGGTCTCATTTCCTCCCAGAAGTAGCACCCAGACTGCCGGACAACCTCACAGCTTTGCCGTGAGCATTGCCGCTGGATTAGAATCAAGCCAGGACCAGACATGGCGCGGGGGGGGGCGGCACCCGAACCCCTGGTGCCGGCAGATGGCTCTCACAGGGTCTGTTGATGCGGTGGCCATCGTGCAGCCGTGGGCGCTGCTTCTGTGTCGCCTGGGAGCTGCTCTCCCCTGTGGGGGTGGCCGTGTGAGCAGGTGTGCAGGAGGGGCTGAGTGTGTGTGCATGCACATGCACACGCCTATGCCTTCAGCTGCAAATGGTACTTTTGCACATCTCTTGTTACCCGCCTTCCAGTCAAGACCTCCACATCCAATATTAAGTCGGCAGCAGGTGCCTGGGCAGGTCAGTCAGTTAAGCATCTGACTCTTGATCTCAGCTCAGGTCATGATCTCACAGTTTGTGAGTTCGAGCCCAGCGTGGAGCTCTGCACTGATAGTGTGGAGCCTGCTTGGGATTCTCTCTCCCTCTCTCTCTCTGTTCTCTCCCTCTCCCTTTACCTCTCTCCCTCTCTCGTTCTCTCCCTCCTGTGCATGCGCTCGCTCTCTCTCTCTCTCTCTCTCTCTCTCACACACACACACAATAAATAAATAAGCTTGAATCAGTAAAAAAAAAAAAATTAAGTACAAATACCAGGCCACAGCAGAGTGAGGTATATTTTCAGAAGACGAAATCTATCAAGTAAATCATGATTGTATAAAATAGGCATCCATCCGGGCCCACCCTGCCTCCCCTGATTAAGATTCGGGTTCCCTAGAAAATGTTTTCCGTGTGTGTGATCTGAAGGGATGTCTCTGAGCTGAAGGAGGGAGGGACCAGCCTCAGCACTGCTCTGACTCTGCAGGGGCTTCTGACCCTCAGGGTTGGCAGGAGGGACTGGCACGGGTCCTTGTTCTGTTGCAGTGGGCTGGCCCCCTGAGGACGGAGGGGCAGTCAGTGTTCAGAGAAGGGACAAGGACGTGGGAGGGTATCCAAGGGAAAGGTGACAGGAAGGAACCTTCTTGGAGCACCCCGGGCCTTGTCTTGGTCAGGAGAGCTGACCAGGAAATAGCCGATGAGAATAAAGGCTTTGTTATCACCTTGGAATCCCAAAGATGCTGGCGGGGCACGAGTCCCTGACACCAGCAGCTGTCCAATGGGTCTCTAGGACAGAAGACGGCGTGGCATAGGGCGTATCTGGGCCTCTCTCTGCAGATTTAAGAAGATGATACCCATCCCAGAGCAGAGCTTGGTTCAGACACTGTGCCACCTTCTTGAGTGTCTCCTGACCACAGAGGACATCCCCGCAGACTGTCCCAAGGAGACCTACGAGCTTTATTTTGTGTTTGCTTCCATCTGGGCTTTTGGTGGAGCAATGGCCCAAGACCAGGTAAGAGGCTCTGCCGAGGCTGATGCCCACGTGCAAGTCCGCCGCGGCAAAAGCCACGTTCTAGCAAAGATGTGGAAAACAGGACCGCCGCACGTCAGAAGTGACACGAAGGCATCGAGCCATTTTGCTGTCTACCCGTCGCTCTGCTAAAGACGGCGGTCCCCACAGAAGGGCCCTTTGGAGCAAGACCAATGAGATCGGGCTAGGTTCTGAGCTATCGCCTTTTGGGTTGCTGGTGCATCCCAGAGTCGCGGAGAGTTGTGGTGTTTTGGAACAACTGGAGGTGTAGGTACACACGAGGTGGTGTGTTTTATAGATGGAATGAGGCTGTGCTGTAGAGGCTGGCGAGGAAGGAGCCCCTGCAGCACCCTAGAGCAGGCGCGCACCACTCTGTCCCAGACCGGGTGTTAGCCAGCCCGTCTCCGTTCCCCCGGGACACAGCGCTGTCCACAGGATGCTGGACCAAAGGCTAACTGACATCTTGGGGTAGGAAACCAAATCAGTATTTATCTTGAGGTATTCACTGCTATAGCTTCATGTTTAGAGGTGGGGATATTGGCGTGGAGTATAAATTAAGTGCTAATTTATTTTTGAGAGACAGAGACAGAGTGCAAGCAAGGGAAAGGCAGAGACAGAGGGAGACACAGAATCGGAAGCAGGCTCCAGGCTCCGAGCTGTCAGCACAGAGCCCCACGTGGGGCTCGAACCCACGAACGAGGGGATCATGACCTGAGCTGAAGTTGGAAGCTCCACAGCTGTGCCACCCAGGCGGGCGCCCCTGGCATCCTGTCCTTTAACCCTTCCTATATCCCCAGACTTTTTCTTGGCTTCGTTTCTTGCAAATGAAAAGTTCTTTGTCTGGAAACCTCACGTCCAAGGGTAGGCAAGTGAGTCCTGGACAGCGGGCTCTAGCTATCAGGGAGTGTCACGTAGGGGCTGCGGACAGGGTCTGCATTCGAATTCTAACTTTGACACTTGGTATCGGGCTGGGGGGCCTGGGGCAAATGGCTTGATCTCGCTCTACCTGACTGCTCCCGCGCCTACAAAGGCAAGGGTGGGAACAGCAGTGTGCGGTATTGGGGTGGTTGTGGGGAGTAAAGGATGTGTCCAACACAGATATGTGCGAAGCTCTCTTATTAAATCGTGCTGGCACACGTATGCGCTTATTATTCATATCCTCACCCTATGAATATTCAGTTTCATAGCAAGTGTCTGGGGCCCCCCGCCCCCCCCCCGCCAACTTACAGCAAAGGATCAAACTGACCCACGGTGGCTAGAAAGTCACCATTTACTCTTTCCGGTCTGGGTTGATGTGAGGTCTTTTGAGGAGAGAGGTAAAAAGCGTCAGTCTTCCAGGGCGAAGCCACGTTCTAGAATCCAAAATGTCGGTGAGCTAGGAGAATTAACAAGTATTCTTTTTTTTTAGTGTTTGTTTATTTTGAAAGGGGGGAGGGGCAGAGAGAGAGGGGAGAGATAGAGAGACAGAATTCCCAAGCAGGCTCCACGCTGTCGGCACAGAGCCCAACATGGGGTTCCATCCCACAAACCATGAGATCAGGACCTGAGCCGAAGTCAAGAGTCGGATGCTTAACCAACTGAGCCACTCGGGCACCCCAACAATTAATATAGAGCTAACGATGAATCCTCTTCCGTTTTCACAGACCCTGGCACTTAGCAGCCATCCTACCTCCCTCTGCTCCCTGACATGCTCTGTGGTACTCCACATCCAGAAAGCTCTCTCCCAAGCTTTCTCCATCTCCTTCTCCCTCTCCAGATGCTGGTGGGAAAGGGTGAATCCCCAAGGGCATGGTGATGCCTAAAACTGGGAATTGGGCGTCTGAGACTCTCCCGCTGTCTCCTGTAGTCCTCGGGGCTTCTCTGTGAACTAGTTCTTTGACAGCTCTCCATTTCCCCATTGAGGCAAGGAGTATGGCAGGACGGATGAGACCTTGCCGGAGTACAGAGATCCAAACGGCATAGGTCACCTCTTTCCATCAAACGCACGCCCTGACCTTTCAGCTGCTGAAAATGTCAGACAGCAACCACTGCCGGGCTTCTCCCCCGCGATGGTGCTTAGCAGGCAGTGGGGGCTCAGGATGGAGACACTTGGTCCGTTTTTCTGTGTCCGTATACATCGAAATCCACTCAACTCTTTTTAAAAGCCCAGGAGAAAGCGTCTTCCCAGGCGTCCTGGGCTTGGGAGCACTCGGAACCGTAGGCAGCCTTGCTAGCGCATGGCAGGGAGGACACGGGAGAAAGCTTTTAGCAGCAGGCAGCTCCCAAGACCCCTACACAAGCCGCATTCAAGGCAAACACCAATAATAGTGCTGTAAATAGCAAAATAGGAAGTTGGCCAAAGAACTCACATCAGGAACACCAGCGGTGCTTAATGTTTGAAAAGCTATCATTAAAGCCAAGCATGACTTCAGTGCACAGTACCAGCTCCAAAAAGAAAAAGAACTTCGTGCTGAAGGAGTTTCTCACTAAAGTACTTTGCAGGGGTCACAGGCGGTGGCCTCTCAGAAGCAAATGATGTCCCTGAGAGCCACCCCCTGGGGGGACCCAAAGCTTGGGATTGACACCCAGCTCCGCCATGTGCTTCTGGAGACAGAGCCTAATGAGTTTTTGTCTTTACATTGTAAAATAGGAACAGTTTGCACTAGCCAGGTTGGCTGGGAGCCTGGCGAGGATCAGAGGGCTGATATTACAGCCCAAGGTCTTCTACGGTGTACAGACACACCTTAGCATCATCAAGTTCAGAGGACAGAAGAGGGACCACGGGACTGGCCAGATCCACAGGTCGATGGGGATTTCCGAAGGGGCCTCTTCCTTAAGGGCACTGCTGGGGAGACCCCTAGAGAGTTGAACTGAGACAGAGCTGTTGGATGACTTAGCAGAGGTGACCTTGTGTTCAGCCTTCAATTACAGTGGAGGTGAGGTCAAGTGCTGGGTTACAGGGATGAGGCGATGCTGGTGCAGTCCAGCCCACAGCGTGGCCGGCTCACTGACCGAGGAGTTCCAGGAAAACTTGGAGACGGGGCGAGGAGAAGACCCACCCAGCGTCTTTTCTTCTAAAGGTGACCTTCGCCTTGGGTTCTCCACACACAAATCTACAATCAGGCTTATTTTTTAACTTTTTTTTTTTTTTTTAGAGAGAGAGAGAGAGAGCATGAATGGGGGAGGAGCACAGAGAGGGAGACAGAGAATCCAAAGCAGGCTCCAGGCTCTGAACTGTCAGCACAGAGCCTGATGTGGGGCTCGAACCCACAAACCATGAGCTATGACCTGAGCCACAGTCAGGTGCTTAACTGAGTGAGCCACCCAGGCGCCCCTACCGTCAGGCTTTTTAGGGAGCTTGAAAGTCTGGAAGGATTGTATCCATGAGCTTAAACTGGGTTGTCTTTCCCCCCCAAGGCTTCTGATCGCAGAGCACGCTACTAAGAAGGGCCATCCGGCAGCCCCTTCATCTGAATTCACATCAGAATAAGAGCACATAGATCTGTCCTTCTGTGTTTAGGACTTGTTTCCATTCTCATTCCAGAGCAGAAGAATTCAATCCCACTTCCCCAACAGGCAACAAAACGAGGCGGGCCACGGGCTGCAAGTCCACATGCACTGCCCACATGCCCAGCTTCCCCATCTGTCCAGCCCTCTGTGAACATTTCCCCAAAATACCCAATCAGGGTCTTTTTCTAGGTTTCCCTTTTGGGGATTGTTCCCAGCTCTGTATGTTCAAAGAATGGGCTTATTGCCAGTGGTAGTGTGTATGTCACGGTGTGTGTGTGTGTGTGTGTGTGTGTGTGTGTGTGCGCGGCCACTTGTCTTGCATGTTTCGGCTTGGACACAGTAAGATAATTTGAGTACACTGGGTGCACAGCCTTATCCCCTGAGGGTCTTGTGATCTACTACATGCGCATGTAAATCACATGTCTCTACCTATTCCTTCTGTCAGGAAGACTGAATTAGCTTTGTCTCTGCTGCTTCTACATTTTAGAAATTTCAGCTCTTGGGGGGCCTGGGTGGCTGAGTTGGTTAGGTATCCGACTCTTGATTTTGACTCAGGTCACGATCTCCCAGTTTCATGAGTTCGGGCCCTACTGCCAGTGCAGAGCTTTCTTGGAATTCTAGATTTCCCTCTCTCTGTCTGCCTCCTGCCCAATACACCCTGTCTCTGTCTCTCTCAAATAAAATTTTAAAAAATGAATTTTAGCTCTTGAAGGGACCTTGGAAGTCCTCTTGTCTGAGATGCCCATTTTATAGGTGAAGACACTAAGGCACAGAAAGAGGTGAGGCTCTTCTCACACCACTGCCCTGTACCCCAGGAGCCTACAGCCACCATTTTTATCCGTTCTGTCTCTGACCGCCACCCTGGGGTTGCTGAATCTCGGCAGTCTGGGCGTAGGGGGTCGATCTGTTTCTTCATGTTGTGGTCATGGGACCCCACTCTTTCCGGTGTTCTTACACCCCACGGGGAGTCTCAGATGCACAGAGCTGGGGTAGCTCAGCCCCACGGTCAAAAGTGGCACTTGTGTCCACTCGGGCGGCCCCTGCGCTGACACACCTTGTTGGGGCTGAGCCTCAGGGAGTCCGCATCCTTCCTGGCGGAGCCGCTCCATTCAGCAGATCTGCCAAGCATTTCTCGTCCCCCATCCTGACCTGCTGCCCGATGCCAGGGCAGCCTGCCCAGGCTTCGCAGAGCTCTGGAGAGCCCGGCCTCCTGACCTGCTTTCTTCTGACAGCTTGCAGACTCCCGGGCAGAGTTCAGCAAGTGGTGGCTCACGGAGTTCAAGACAGTCAAGTTCCCCTCCCAGGGAACCATCTTCGACTACTACATAGACCCAGAGACCAAGAAATTCGAGCCTTGGGCCAAGCTCGTCCCCCAGTTTGAATCTGACCCCGAGACGCCTCTGCAGGTGAGTGCTGAGTGACCAAGGACGTCTGGTTGTGCCAAGGGTCTGTAGTGACCCAGTCACAGCCTGTTGTCGGTGCCCAACTGTTTTAACCCTGCTAGGAAATAGTCACGCCCTGCTACATGCTTTTCAGGAGGAAATCCTGCGTTCAAGGAAGCCACAGGTCCCTGCAGAGGCTGGTTAACTTCATCAGCAGACCCTCCCGGCATTCTGGGGGCAGAAGGTTCTAGAGCACGTTTGGGAGGCCACAGGGAGGCAGACAGAGCTGGCAGAGGAAGGGGAGGGGATGCTCTCCACCCCGAGGATGAATTTACTGAATGGTCTTACCTGCACACAAGGGAAATCGCTCCCCCCACCCCCCAGGGAGTGAGCCCGCGCCGCCCTTCCAGTGGAATTCCCTCTTCTGAAATGTTCTGGAACGTCTTGCCACGCATCTGTTTCTCCCACGAGCCTGCCCACCCACCGCGTCCTCCCCACAGGCGTGTCTGGTGCCCACGAGCGAGACCATCCGAGTGTGCTACTTCCTGGAGCGGCTCCTGGAGCGGCAGCGGCCGGTCATGCTGGTGGGGACCGCAGGCACTGGCAAGTCGGTGCTGGTGGGGGCCAAGCTGGCCGGCCTGGATGCCGAGCAGTACCTGGTGAAAAGCGTGCCCTTCAACTACTACACCACGTCGGCGATGCTGCAAGGTGAGGGGCGGGCGCGTCCAGGGGCGTGCGGGGGCATCCGAGTGGCCGCGTCCCCCGGACGTGGAGAAGGAGCAAAGAATCAGGCACCTGTCGGGCTTGACTCCCCTCTGCGCCCCTGCGTTCGCTTTGTCCCGCCCTCCCCTCTTGTCCCCCACCCTTCGTTTCTCCTGCACAGTACCTCTGACCCTCTCCCCAGAACCCTGAGCACCACTCTGTTTCTCCTCTTGTCTCCTACAAATCCTCCCAGGATTTGAACACAGAGCGCTGTTCAGTACGTAGAGGCCAAAGAGAGCAGGAATGTTCTGAAGCATCTCCAGGGGCTTGTAGACTGCTGGACAGGAAGTGTCTCTAGAGAGCATTTACTTCCTCCCCACCCCACCCCCGTATCTGAGAGATGGGGAGACTGAGGCCCGTGTCCCGGCCTTCCATCATGGCCTGACAGTGGCATGTTAGTGCCCAGCGGCCAGCATAAGCAGACTTCACCTGCCTGACCCGCTCACTCGTTAACCCTGCTTGTTCATGGGCAGATTAGCCCCTGCACTTACTTGCAAGCCTAGAGTCCGGGGATCAATCAGCAGCTCTGGCCATTTATTATGATTCTTTTAAAAATTAAAAAAAATATTTATTTATTTTTATTATTGGGAGAGATCGCAATTGGGAGAAGGGCAGAGAGAGAGGAGGGGAGACAGAATCGGAACGAGGCTCCAGGCTCTGAGCTGTCAGCACAGAGCCTGGTGTTGGGCTCAGACTCACGAGCTGTTAGATCGTGACCTGAGCTGAAATCGGATGCTTAACAGACTGAGCCCCCCAGGCCCCCTGATTCTGATTCTTAATCTATTACAAGCAGGCTGCTACCAACAAGTGGCATTTATCAGCCATTCATCCAGTATGTGTCAACACAGCAACCTGAGATTGGAAGTTTGCATGTTTTTATTTATTTTAATAATTTTTAAATTGATCTATCTTTTTGTGAGAGAGATAAAGCATGCAAGTGCGGGAGGAGCAGAGACAGAGAGAGAGAAAGAGAGGGAGAGAATCTAAAGCAGGCTCCACACTGCGAGGAGCCTGGCACAGGGCTCAAACTCATCAACTGTGAGATCATGACCTGAGCTGAAACCAAGAGCCAGACGTTTAACTGACTGAGCCACCCAGGCGCCCCGACGTTTACTGTGTTTTTAAACCATTTAATCATTCACAGCCCCATAAAGTGAGTCCTTGTATCATCCCTATGTTGTAGATGAGAAAATCAAGGCACAGGAGAGGTAAGTAAGCTACTCTGGGCCACACGGTGAGTGATGATGGGCCAGGGTTTGATCAGACAGAGCCTGTGCCCTCTTTTGTTGTTGTTTATTTTTGAGAGAGTGCGCACGCTGGGGAGGGGCAGAGGGGAAGGGAGAGAGGGGCCCAAGCAGGCTCCACACTGTCAATGAGGAGCTTGACTCGGGGCTCGAACTCCTGAACCGTGAGATCGTGACCAGAGCCGAAGTCAGATGCTCAACCAACTGAGCCACCCAGGCGCCCCCAGGGCCTGAGCTCTTAACAGGCCTCACCTCCCTGGTAAGAAAATACTCTGAAAACCGTAATAAACACTTGCTATTATAACTACTGTCATTAGTGGTACTGTTCAAGTATTCTGGAGGAGTTGTTCTCCAGAATCCTGTTGTAAGGATTCTTCATGTAAACAAACACTTTACATAGAGAGTAAAAATCCATAACCAAGGAAAAGGAGACCAGCCTCTTGCAGTGCCTGGACCTCTCGCTCTCCTCCTGGGTCCCCAACCTGGAAGACCTTCTCCTTCTGTCCTGGTGAAACACAGAGAGTTACTCAGAAGAGTCAGCCTGTCAAGTCGAGCCGGCGAACCCGGGCTGTCGCTGCAGCCGGACACAACTCGCCTGGGTCCCGTTCGCTCCCTGGTGGCCTCTTGGTCCCTTCTGTCCTCCCCACGAGGGATGGATGAAGTTCTGCCATCTAGAAAACAGCTGGGAACTGGGGAGCAACCCAGAGCCCAAGAGTAGCAGCATAAACGCCCAAAGTCCAGGCAGCGGAGCTCACACCCTTGACTCTGGGAAGAAATGCCGAATTCCCTTATGTGGAGCCTCTTTCCTTTGGTTGCAGTTCAGACAACTTTGTTGATTCGGCCTCTCAGCCGAAAACGTTTTGGAAGCAACAAAATCGCAGGAGAAAGGGTACTAATGACGCTTAGAGAAAGGGGACCAGGAACCTGGTATCCCAGAGGACAGAGGACATTTCTAAAAGGAGATCCTCCGAGGGCAGCTGTTCCGGCACATTCTCTCACCCGCACACCCTGAGCCCAACGCACTTTCTGCAGCCCAGCATTTCCACTTCCTCTTGAGCTTCAGACCCTGCATCATTACGAAGTGCTCCAGTGGGCTGCGGTGCGGGCTGCTTCCCAGGGCAGGGAGCACACCCAGACAGGTGCGCAAGGCGTGTGTTTATAACGTGTCTGAAGTGGCAGACCGTGGGGAGCAGCCTAAATATCTGCACGACGGAGCACGAAGCATTATGACAATGAAGAGGACATTCTGTATGAACTGGGTTGGAAGTACTTCCAAAGCTTTGTTGAACGGGAAAAGCAAGACACACAAGAGTACAGATCATGCTCCAGAATGTGTCTTGTTTAAAAAGAGATACATATAGGGGCTCCTCAGTGGCTCAGTCAGTTAAGCATTTGACTTTGGCTCAGGTCATGATCTCACGGCTCATGGGTTTGAGCTTCATGTCAGGCTCTGTGCCAACAGCCTGAAGCCTGCTTCAGATTGTGTGTGTCCCTCTCTCTCTCTGCCTATCCCCTGCTCGCTCTCGCTCTCTCTCTCTCTCTCTCTCTCTCTCTCTCAAAACTAAATAAACATTAAAAAAAAATTAAGGGCAGCTGGGTGGCTCAGTTAAGCATCCGACTGTCAGTTTCAGCTCTGGTCGTGATCTCCCAGTTTGATGAGTTCAAGCCCCGCATCGGGCTCTGCGCTGATAGTGCAGGACCTGCTTGGATTGTCTCTCTCTCTCTCTCTCTCTCTCTCTCTCTCTCTCTCTCTCTCTGTCCCTCCCCTACTCACACTGTCTCTGTTTCTCTCAAATAAATAACCCCCCCAAATTTTTAAAATAAAAAGATACATATAAAAGCATAGATATATGTACACTCACATACCTGTCTATGCTTTCATATACTTAGAATATTTCAGAAGTAAATACAGTAAACTGATAACAGCAGGTGCCCCTGGCAAGGACAACTCGATGCTAAGAACGAGGGAGGGAGAACTGCTTAAACTTTTTAGAAATGATGAAATACTTCAAGCCTGCAGAGAAGTACCAAAAATATGTAACAGATGCCCATGTCCTCGGCACCCAGATTTCACAGATGTTAAAATTTTGTCATTTTGCTATGAATCGTAGCCATAAGGACAGCCAGCCTACCACCCCCTTCCTCCTTCCTTCCCCTCATTGACCAAGTCCTAAAGTTAACGTGTATCATTCCGACTTTACACCCTTGCTTAGGTTTTTAAAGTCCAATTAACACACAGTGTAATGTGAGTACCAGGGGTATGATAAAGTGATGCCACACTTCCACACCACACCCGGTGCTCAGTGCAAGTGCACTCCTGACCTCCGTCTGGTGACCATTGCTTTGTTCTCTAGTTAAGCTTCTATTTCTTGGTTTGTTGCTCCTCTTTGTTTTTCCTTTCGGCATATTTGTTTTGTTTCTTAAATTCTACATATGTGTGAAATCAGGTGGTATTTGTCTTTCTCTGACTTACTTATACTCTCTCACTCTGTCCATGTTGTTGCAAATGGCAAGATTTCATTCTTTTTATGGCTGAGTAATATTCCACTGTGTGTGTGTGTGTGTGTGTGTATGTATATACATACACTACCTCTTTATCCATGCATCAGTCGGTGGACACTTGGGCTGTTTTCATAGATTGGCTACTATAGATAGGGCTGCTATAAACATTAGGATGCATGTATCCCTTTGAATTAGTATTTTTTATATTCTTCAGAGAAATACCTAGTAGTGCAACTACTAGATCATAGGATATTTCTACCTTTAGCTTTTTGAGGCACGTCCGTGCTGTTTACCAGTTTGGATTCCCACCAACAGTGCAAGAGCGTGAACACCTGTTGTTTCTCATGGTGTTGATTTTAGCCACTCTGACAGGTGTGAGGTGATACCGTGGTTTTGATTTGTATTTCCCTGATGATCCGTGAAGTTTTGCAAAATGGATTAAAGACCCAAGTGTGAGGCCTGAAACCATAAAAGTCCTCAGGGAGAACACGGACAGTAACCTCTTTGACATCAGCCATAGCAACATCTTTCTAGAGATGTCTCCTGAGGCAAGGGAAACAAAAGTAAAACATAAGCTGTTGGGACTTCATCAAAATAAAAAGCTTCTGCACAGCGAAGGGAACAATCAACAAAACTAAAAGGCAGCCTGCTGACCTGGAGAAGGTATTTGCAAAAGACATATCCGATAAAGGGTTAGTGTCCAGAATACATAAAGAATTTATAAAACTCAATACCTAAAAAAAAATAATAATAATAAATCCAGTACAAAGTGGGCAGAAGACATGAATAGACATTTTTCCAAAGAAGACATCCAGATGGCCAACAGACACATGAAAAGATGCAAATTTACAATGTTAATATGTACATGTACCCATAAAAATGCACAATGTTGCATGGTATTTACATTTTAAATATACATCACACTGTAAGTTCCTTGGGTAACTTACTTTTTCTAATCATTATCTGTTTCAATACACGTAGATCTATTTCATTGGTTTTCACTGCTGTGTAGAATTCCATTGTATGAATAAACCACAAGCCAATTGATAACATTTTCCTTCTAAAGGCGGTATAGGTGTGTTTTTTTTTGCCATTTTCCCTTTAAAAATGCATTGTTGACTTACAATTGACATATAACGCATGGCACATATTAAAGTATAACAATTTGAGGTGTGCCTGGGTGGCTCAGTCAGTTAAGCATCCAACTCTTGATTTTGACTCAGGTCATGATCTCATGGTTCGTGGGTTCGAGCCCCACGTCGGGCTTTGCACTGACAGCACAGAGCTTGCTTTGGATTCTGTCTCCCTCTTTCTCTGCCGCTCTGGCACTCACACACTCCTAATCTCTCCCTCTCTCAAAAATAACAATAAAACATACAATTTGATAAGCTTTGAAATCTTACACACCCTTGATACCATCACTTCCAGTTAAAATAATAAGTGAGTCCATCACCTCTGAAAGTTCCTGGTGCTCTTGGGCATTCCCTCACCCCTGGCCCTTCCACCCTCCCCCCCTCCCCATGCCTAGGTAACCGCTGGCCAGTTTCTGTCACAATCGGTTAGTTTGCATTTTCTTTTCTTTTTTTTTTTTTTTTTTTACATTTTTTTAATGTTTAGGTTTTTTTCTCCATAATATTTTATTGTCAAATTGTTTTCCATACAACACCCAGTGCTCTTCCCCCCAAGTGCCCTCCACCATCACCACCACTTCTTTTCCCCCCTTCCCCTTCCCCCTCAACCCTCAGTTCATTCTCAGCATTCAATAGTCTCTCAAGTTTTGCATCCCTCTCTCTCCCCAACTCTCTCTCCCTCCTCCGTTCCCCCTGGTTCTCCATTAGGTCTCTCTTGTTTTCCTGCTAGACCTATGAGTGCAAACATATGG
>NC_043716.1:5332276-5348847 GCF_006229205.1 Suricata suricatta
GAATATTTTTCCATTTCTTGGTGTCTTCTTCGATCTCTTTCATAAGTTTTCTATAGTTTTCATCATATAGGTCTTTTACATCCTTGGTTAGGTTAGTTTGCATTTTCTAGAATTACCTGTGATGGAATCATCAATACCTGCTCTCTTTTTTTTTGGTCTGGATTTTTCTACTCAGCATGATTTTAAGATTTGTTCCTGTTGTTGAGCGTATCAATAGTTCATTCTTTTCATTTTTGAATAGCAAGATAAAATGTGTCAAACACTCAGAATGAGTCCTAGCATACAATGAGTGCTTAGTAAGTGGAAGATGTTATTATGATAATATTAAATCCTTCCTGAATTTAAGAATCTATAAATATCATGTGATCATTTCTAAGCCCCCACTGCCAAAACATAAGGAACCCAAGTAAACCTCTTTTGCTTGGAAAAGGGGTTTAACTTCAACTATACTAAAACAAAAATAATGTCAGGGCGTCTGGGTGGCTCAGTCTGTTGAGCATCCGACTTTGGCTCAGGTCATTATCATGCAGTTCACAAGTTTGAGCAACACGTCAGGCTCTGTGCTGACAGCTCAGAGCCTGGAGCCTGCTTTGGGTTCTGTGTCTCCTTGTCTCTCTGCCCCTCCCCTTCTGCACGCACACTCTCTCTCTCAGAAATAAATAAAAACACTAAACAGTTTTTAAAACAAAAATAACATTTTGGTTAAAAGGTTCTGACTTTCAAATGGGCACTAGCCCTGCCTTGCAGGCCAGTTCATGGAGGTCTGCAGGGGCATACCATATGGTTCACTCATCCGGCTAGCCCATCAACTGCCCTGTTTCCCAAAGCTGGATGTTCTTTTATAGAGGAAGCATCTGCTTGATAACCCCCTGCACCTCTTGTGTCTTTCATTTCTTCCACCTCTGGGATCTCTACCACTGACATTTCGTTTTTGTTTTGTCTTGTTTTGTTTATTGTCGAGTTGGTTTCCATATAACACCCAGTGCTCATTCCAACAAGTGCCCTCCTCCATGCCCATCACCTCTTTTCCCCTCTCCCCAACCCCCATCAATCTTCAGTTTGTTCTCAGTATTTAAGAGTCTCTTATGCCTCCCTCTCCTGAGCTGTTATTCCCCCCTTCCCCTCCCACCATGGTCCCCTGTTAGGTTTCTCCTGTTAGACCTATGAGTGAAAATATATGGTATCTGTCCTTCTCTGCCTGACTTATTTTGCTTAGCATGACACCCTCAAGTTCCATCCACATTGCTACAAATGGCCAGATTTCATTCTTTCTCATTGCCATGTGGCATTCCATTGTATATATAAACCACATCTTCTTGATCCATTTGTCAGTTGATTCACATTTAGGCTCTTTCCATGATTTGGCTATTGTTGAAAGTGCTGCTCTAAACATTGGGGTACCTGTGCCCCTAGGCATCAGCACTCTTGTATCCCTTGGGTAAATTCCTAGCAGTGCTATTGCTGGGTCATAGGGGAGTTCTATTGTTAATTTTTTGAGGAACCTCCACCCTGTTTTCCAGAGAAGCTGTACCAGTTTACATTCCCACCAACAGTGTAGGAGGGTGACCGTTTCTCCACATCCTCACCAGCATCTATAGTCTCTTGATTTGTTCATCTTAGCTACTCTGACTGGCGTGAGGTGGTATCTCAGTGTGATTTTGATTTGTATTTCCCTGATGATGAGTGACGTTGAGCTTCATTTCATGTGCCTGTTGGCCATCTGGGTGTCATCTTTGGAGATGTGTCTGTTCAAGTCTTCTACCCATTTCTTTTTTTAATTTGTTTAATGTTTTTTATTTTTGAGAGACAGAGAGAGTCGGTGCGAGCAGGGCAGGGTCAGAGAGAGCAGGAGATACAGAATGTGAAGCAGGCTCCAGGCTCGGAGCTACCTGTCAGCACAGGGCTCGAACTAATGAACTGTAAGTTCATGACCTGAGCCGAAGCCAGATGCTTAACTGACTGAGCCACCCAGAAGCCCCTTCTGCCCATTTCTTCACTGGATTATTCATTTTTCAGATGTGGAGTTTGGTGAGTTCCTCATAGAATTTGGGTACTAGCCCTTTATCTGATATGTCATTTGCCACTATCTTTTCCCGTTCCATCGGTTGCCTGTTAGTTTTGTTGCTTGTTCCCTTTGCCATGCAGAAGCTTTTTATCTTGATGAGGTCCCAATAGTTCATTTTTGTTTCTTGATTCCCTTGCCTTTGGGGATGGGTCGAGTAGGAAATTGCTGCATTTGGGGTCAAGGAGGTTGTTTCCTGCTTTTTCCTCCAGGGTTTTGATGGTTTCCTTTCTCACGTTCAGGTTACCAAGGACATTTCTAAACGCAGGCCCAGTACTCTCCTAAGTACAAATAGGGTTGTGTTT
This sequence comes from Suricata suricatta, assembly GCF_006229205.1. Taxonomy (NCBI): domain Eukaryota; kingdom Metazoa; phylum Chordata; class Mammalia; order Carnivora; family Herpestidae; genus Suricata; species Suricata suricatta. Next base: position 5,334,644 of record NC_043716.1, read on the forward strand.
CAAGGCATTCACATGGCTCACCGGTGTACGCAATGCAGGCTTTATGTGATGTTTATACTGTGCCAAAGCTCAGTCTGAGGGTCTTACCCCTATAGTCCGTTTAACCCTCCCCACCCAGTGAGACACCATGTCAGCCATGCCTTTGCACACAGAAGGAAACCTGACAGTAGTGACATGAACACAGTTTGTTTCTCATGCAGCAAGAAGTCTTGAGGTAGGCAGTTGCTAATGGGAAACCCATGGCTCAGTGATATCAATCCTACAATATCTGTTCTCCTAGCTTCTCCCTCAGGTTGGCAAAATGGCTGCTGTTCCTGCTTCACATCTGTGTTCCCAATGGAAAAAAGAAAAAGATAAAGGGGAGAGTTAGTGCCCGTGTCAGAAAACGAGAGTTCTCCAGTGACACCAATGACTTACACATGTGTCTTCTTGTTCAGAACTGTGTCACATATGCCCATCCTGGCTGGAAAGTGACTCAGAGGATTTTGGAAACGGTGTCCATGAGAGATGTGATAGTATTTGGTTTTGCAAGATGAGAAAATGAGTCTTAGGGGTGTTAAGGGACTTGCCTGAAAGTCATGTGATGAGTTAAGAGCCAAGCGGTCTTCTTTCATCAAGCCACAGTGGCCCTCAGCTTTGATGAGCTTCTGGGTCATTCTTACTTTGCACGCTAGAATGCCTACTCTGCTTCCATTTCTCTGATGTCTAGAGCACATGGATATCTTTTCCTTTGATAAGAAATCAAATCAGCCCTTCAGGTCGTCATCAAAACACTCAGGTTCCCACTGACTTCTCTCCAGCAGCTGCCCAAAGCACAGATAAAGCACGCTAAGCATCCCGTTGAGAGAGGCAGGGTCCCGCCCTCTTCTTCTAAACCCCACAGACCCACTGCAATGCTTTCATTTCCTTTCCTGAGTAACAGTTTAATGATCCACCCTTGGGCTTCGAGGAGAGTCGGGATGAGAAAAGATCACTTTAAGTTACTGTTACATCTCCTGTGAGCCCTATTGAAGTTGTGCTCATTCCATAGCCTGGTATTCCTATACTATGTATCCATGATACGGGACCGCTAGAATGTAGCGCTGGGAAGTTGTTTTTTTTTTTTTTTCATACAAAATTAGAAGTGGATTTGTACCAGTAACCCAGGATGGCATAGTTACTGTAATTAAACACAGGTTAAGTTCTGAGACCTCAGGGAGGCACTTCCTAAAGGACAGCGTGAGATACATTTTTTTATTTGGTTACAGTAATGGCATCCTCCTGAATGATGTGTCCAGTTATGTTTCTTTTTCTATATTGCTTTGGAATCTCTGGTTAGTCTCCTTCAATTGGCCTGTTTACAGCTGTTCAAATACTTGAAGCCTCTCTAATTCTTTTAGGAAATATAAGTAATTTGGGGTACCTCATTGGCTCCGTCAGTTCAGCATCTGACGTGTGATCTCACAGTTCATGGGTTTGAGCCCTGCATCAGGCTCTGTGCTGACAGCTCATAACCTGGAGCCTGCTTCAGATTGTGTCTCCCTCTCTCTCTCTGCCCCTTGTGCTGTGTCTCCCTCTCAAAAATAAACATTGATGAAAATTTAAAAAGAAAATATACATAATTTTAAGACTAAAAGAGTTTGCAATGACCCGTAGACAAGATAGTCTAAAAAGGGAACAAGAAAGACTATACTTTCAGGGATCATTTCTATAGTTTGTTACTAAAAAGGGAAAAAGAAGACACAAAGAACTGGACCAAGGCATCGAGGGGCTTGTATCTGCAGCGTGAAGAGAAGAAGCTAAAGATGCTGCTCTTCACAATTCCGAATTCTCTTACCATCCACCTGCAATTTAAACCCTTCGTCGAACAAATATTTGAGCTCTTAATTACACTAATTAGATAAGAGCTCAGGCGTCTGAAACTTTGTGTGATGTGAATCTCTGTCACCTATTCACTAAAAGCTTGAGGTTGGACGGGACCCGAAAAGATGGGACCAAACCCTCAGCTCAGAGGAGCCTCACGCTTACATCGTCACAGATAGACAGAGCATCCTCCTGCCTTAATGTCTTTGAGAAAGGAGATGACACGGGATTAAATCCTAAAAGGTCTGTCCCCTCATGGGCCGGATGCTCAGCTCAGGATAAGTGAAGGTAGCTACAGCTAGCTGGAACACAGCATACACTTCAGATGACAGAGGACCCACTCCATAAATTTTGGTACCTCCAAATTACGGGACACAGGACAGCAACTAAAATCGTGTTGTAGAAGGATATATTGTCATACAGTGTTTATAATATGCAGCTGACAAAATGTATCTGTACATACACACACACGAGCAGAATATGCAGTACTGATTTTGTAAGGGAAAAACTGAACAGACCAAACACAGAATGAAATCCACGAAAATATTAAAAATAATGGCTCCTGTGAGGTGATTGAATTACAGATAATTTTCATTTTCATCGTTGTGATTTTCTGTGGTTTTTCATCTTTATATAATGAATATGGATTATTTTTACAATCACACGGAGCATGATTCTATTTGGAAAGAATACATGCAAAGTCCTCACAGTGAAAGGGAAATGTCTTAACACATGAAAAACTAGATAATGTGGAAGGAAAATCATTCAAAGCCAACGAGAATCCGTCCAAAGTGAGACCTGATTAATTACTCACGATCTCTGTTCGAACATGTGGTCGGGCAGTGAGTTCACTAAACCGGGGGACTTCTCCAGCACGGAACCCACTTTGTGACAGTGTTTAAGTAATTTGCAGTACCAGCCACATGAGGTGACCCAGGTTGGCACCCTGGCTTGGCCACTCGGTGGCTGTAGGACCTGGATGGAGTCCTTTATTTTCTCTAAACCTCTTGCTTCTCTCGAGCAAGCAGGGGAGGGGCAGAGGGAGAGGGACAGAGAATCCCAAGTAGCTTCCGTGCTGCCAGCATGGAGCCTGATGTGGGGCTCGAACCCTCAAACCCACTCATTTGTTAAAGGGTTTTTAACACATGATAGGGTCGCTCTGAGGGGTCAGTAATGATGTGTGTAATGGGCTCCATATGAAGCCAGGTCTTTACGGATGCTCCATGGAGAAGTGGGTGCCCTACTCCGAGCTCAGAGACCGGAAGAATCTGTGGGTCAGGAAGGGTCGGGGCAGCCTGGGGCTGGGGTGTGAGGGCTTGCCTACAAGGGTCTCTCCCTGGGTGATATGCAAGGTGCATTAGCATCAGTATCCTCAGACGTGGATCCTAACTCCAGCAAGGTATGCAAACTGCCTTAGCCTCTGTTTTCTTAATTGTGAAATGGGGATAATCTATCTTTCTTTGCTATTCCTGGGACTTCTCATTTGTTCATTCCTTAATTTCATGAATGGCTTTTAAACACCCTACTGTGTGCTAGATAAAAAAGCAGAGAAAGATTCCTGTCCTTCTGGAGGTTGTAGTGCAGAGGAGGGTAAGATAATACACACGATAAATAAGTAGAATATAGGAGCGCCTGGGTGGCTCAGTTGGTTAAGCAGCCAGCTTCAACTCAGGTCATGATCTCGCAGTTTGTGAGTTCGAGCTCCACGTCGGGCTCTGTGCTGACAGCTCAGAGCCTGGAGCCTGCTTCCGATTCTGTGTCTTCCCCCTCTCTCTGCTGTCCCTCCCCCACTTATGCCCTCAGTCTCTCTTGCAAGAATAAACAAACATTTTTTAAAAATGAGTATCACTACTTTGCAGGGAGGAGAAAACAAGTCTTCCTAAGAAGAGAATTTACTGGAAGGACTGTGCTCCAAAACATGTCCTTGGCAGCCCATTAATTATATTCCATTTTGACAGATCCTCATATATAGTTGTTATATCTTTAGGGGGAAAAAGGTGTCGGGTGATTAATGGGTTGATAGTGTATGTTAATTGGATGCTAATTAAATTTAAATCTAATTCATATTTGAAACACTTAATTTAACTCAGGACCAGAAAATTAGAATATTCAAGCTTCCTGAAGGGACTTGTCTTCCTCTCTGTCACCTCCAAATGTCTATTGACACTTCCTCCTTGTTTACAAACTTGTTTCTCAAGAGAAGGACTCAGATGGTTCTCAGAGATCCAGCCGTAATAAGTGTCGGTTTCTGCGATACATATTTAATTGCTTTTTTGGGGGGGGAAATGCATATATCTCCACTCTGTTACTTAAATTTGTTCTGAACAAGTCCTATCAGGCTGGAGTGCGGTGCTGTTTGTAGAAACCCTTCCCAGAAGAGTCAGTCTGTACGTAAGTCTCCGGGAAGGCACAGAGGTGCGCTCATGGGGGCCTGATGACCTGTAGGCAGTGGAGAGGCCCTTGGCGATGCTGGAAGCTTCTGGGAAATTCTCTGAGGCTGTTTCTGTTGTCCTCTCTAGAGGATCCTCAGGAGGCGAACTCTCAAGAATACTGCTCACAAAGTACTCAGTAGCTCCTGTTTTTGTTTTTAATGTTCATGTATTTATTTTTGAGAGAGAGAAGGAGCGAGGGAGGGGCAGAGAGAGAGGGAGGGAGAGCAAGGATTCCCCCAAGTAGGTTTCGCACTTTCGGCACAGAGCCCAGCACAGGGCTCGAACCCACGAACCGTGAGATCATGACCTGAGCTGAAGTCAGATGCTTAACTGACTGAGCCACCCAGGTGCCCCCAGTAGCTCCCGTTTTATACGCCAGGTGTGGAAAGGCCCCCCCCCAACCCCCCCTGATATGGGAGCCGCAGACTTTGCACTCCTGTGCTGTCTTAGCCAGCAAGGGCGGGTCTCCCCAGAATCCGATTCTGTGTGGCTTGCCGTGAGACTGTGAAGGGATCTCTGCTTCGACTCTGTGAGCAAAGAAAACTGGGGACAGCAAACACGATTGAAGGAGTGTGGGCTCTGAAATGTAACCACTCCAGACTTGGACCCTGACCTCACCTTAGAAAACCTTCTTTGTTCTTCTGAGCCTCCATGTCCTCCTCTGTAAAATGGGATGATAAGACCAATCTGGCACTGGCGTTGCAAGAATTAAATGAGATTGAACACTTTTGTAGAAACCCGAGACGGTACACACACAGGGAGGTGTTCGGGGCCTGGTCAATGCGGTCACCCTTAGTGCTGAGTGGGCTCCAGCTTCGCCTCTGGTCCCTTAGATGCCACGATGTGGTGGTCACTGCTGCTGTTTGCTTGCAAGTCCACAGTGCACCGTGGCTTGTCCTGGTCTTGGCACTGGCATCTGCGATTTAAACCTCCTTTCCTCACTAAGTGGCTCTCTCCTCAGCTGTCCTAGAGAAGCCTCTAGAAAAGAAGGCCGGCAGAAATTATGGCCCCCCAGGCAACAAGAAGCTGATCTATTTCATTGACGACATGAACATGCCTGAGGTGGATGCCTACGGGACTGTGCGGCCCCACACCATCATCAGGCAGCATCTGGACTATGGCCACTGGTGAGAACACACGTGCAAAGGGCCCGGGGCCACAGGCTGGAGGGTTGAGGGGGGAGGCCTAAGGTGGGGCTGAAGACTGTTCCCTTAGAGCCACAAACCGCAGTTTAGTGCTGGTGCTGGGTGTTGGCAAACCACATTCCTCCCAGGACTCTGTCTCCGGGGTGCACCTTCAGACCTGGGCGTTAATGCCTGCTTGGGAAGCTTGTTCAGGGAAGATACTGAGCTCTTACCTAAGGAAAAAAGCCTACTTTTTTTTTTTCTGCAACATTCACCTCCAAAGTTGACTTCTCTAAGGGGCACCTGGGTGGCTCAGTGGGTGGAACATCTGGCTTCAGCTCAGGTCATGATCTTGGGGTTTGTGGGTTCCAGCCCCGCATCGGGCTCTGTGCTGACAGCTCAGAGCCTGGCGCCTGCTTCTGATTCTGTGTCTCCCTCTCTCTCTATGACACTCCCCTCCTCATTCTGTATCTCTCTCTCTTTCTCAAAAATAAATAAAACATTTAAAAAATTTTTAAAACAAAGTTGCCTTCTCCAAACCCCCAAAGAAGAATTAGCGTCCCCTGTCCTTGCTGTGGTCCCACGGCCCTGAGTGGGTGTTTGAGTGATAACCACTAACACGCTATGTGGTGCACATACATCCGCAGGTTTTTAACAGCCTCTGTCTCTAATAGAGTAACTAACAGGGTCTGATACTATTTCTGGCAACAGCATAAGTGTTCATGGCAAAAGGTCTGAACTTACCAGAAAAATATTAAAAAATTGGTGATGGAAGACAGTTTTGGCTTGCCTTCCTACCCCACGTCGAATTAGCTGCTGAGAATTCAGAGAGAAGGATGGTCGTGATGGGGACCTGGGTTGCCTTTAGATCATGGCTAACGTCTTCATGGGATGCCTGTTGTGGGCCCCCTCCCACATTGAGTCCCCCAGCCTCTGGGCAGCTCCCTGTCCTAGAACCCATCAATCCGGCACATGATTCGTGACCATAAGCCTAAAGTGGGCAGGAGAATCTCTCTAGAAAGCCTACCCTGTCGCCTTGTCATGTTTGCATCTCCCCTCTCAGAAATGGCTATTTCAGGCCTCCTGTCTGTCCTCAGGCTCCGTGCCCCCCTCTCCGCTGGTGACCATGGCGCCATCTTTGTTTGTTGCTCCCATAGGTGTACAGCTTGCTTGTTTCCCTGAGCACCCTTTCCTCCCTCCTCCCGACACACCTTCCCTGAGGCTGAACCGTCACCAGCATCTTGATTCCACTCCCCACCTTCTTCACCTCCTTTGGTAGATGCCCCGCATGTCCTGATTAGCTCCTTCTCATCAAAATTGAGACTCAAGCCTAGATTTCTTCTATTGCATTGAAAAACATGAGTTTCTAAGGAATGACCCGTTCTCTCTTCCCACATGGCCAACCATCTCTATTTCCACTTCCCCACATGCCCGATCCCCGCTCAGTCCACTCCCTGGTTTTTTTTCCTCCGCTTTACCGAACTGTTCACACTCAACTACCAACTATATCTTTATGTGAGATCTAACAGACCCTGTTAGATCCTGTCTCTCTGATTCTCTTTGCTCTCTCCTCTTGGAAGTACCGACTTTCTTTGCCTTCTGGGGTGCTGCACCCCTCTAATGCCCCCCCTGCCTCTTAGTCCATCTTTATGGCTTCTTTTTTTCTATATTCCTTCCCTAGATGTTGGATCTCTCAGGACTTGAGTTCAGCCTCTTTTGTCAATCTCTACCAATGGATCCAGGCTTATTTTTCCCCCACCCAAGCACATTAACGATAGGACACGTCTCACCTCACCTTGACAAGGCACCCACCTGCCTGGGCCCTCACCCAGCTCTCCCTGTGGTTTCTGACTGTTCCAGGTATGACCGGAACAAGCTGTCCCTGAAGGAGATCAGGAATGTGCAGTACGTGTCCTGCATGAACCCCACTGCGGGGAGCTTCACCATCAACCCACGGCTTCAGGTACGGGAAGGAGCTGTGTTACCCGAGTCCTAAATAAATACTAGCCCACCAGGGCCCACGTCCCTCAGTGACAAGTAGTAACTGGCCCTTCCCCACCCCCAGCCCCCATCTAGCCTCTTAAAGTGGCGAATCATATAGGATGCTGACTTGTGTTTATAGCGGGGCACAAAGAAACTCCTAGACCCAGAGCGTGAAACTTTTAGAGCGGGAAGGGGCCATAAAACCCATCTGATTCAGCTCATTCTTTGGAGCAGGAAAACATCAGAGTGATGAAATGACTCTCCCAAGGTCATGAGGATATTCAGGGTCAAATCCTGGTTTGGGCTCAGATGCTCTGAGTTCAAGTTCCGTTCTCTGCCTACTATACTTGCATCTCCAACTAAAGGTGCAAAGCCTGTATTCCCCCCATCTTTGAGGTCCGCCCTAAATTTGTGTCCAGTATGAGAAGCGTGATCAGAATATATATTCCAAAGCCCTTTTAAGAATTCCTCATTGTTCTACCTGAATCCCCAAGAAGCGATCTTGACTCTGACCCCTGGCCCCGGCCCACATCTGTTCTCTCATGCAGCGACACTTCACCGTGTTTGCCCTCTCCTCCCCCGGGGCGGACGCCCTGGCCTCCATCTACGGCACCATCCTGACTCAGCACCTGAAGCTTGGAAACTTCCCGGAGTCACTGCATAAATCCAGCCCCCAGCTCATCAATCTGGCCCTCACCTTCCACCAGAAAATTGCCACCACATTCCTACCCACAGCGATCAAGTTCCACTACGTCTTCAATCTCAGAGACCTCGCCAACATTTTCCAGGTGAGTCCGTCTGCTGGAAGGGCATGCTGGTGATCTGGTCCCTTCCATTCTTGGCAAAACAAGTTAGCACCAAACTCTTAGGCAAAAGCACAGTTTGTACGGAGTCGTGAACACAGTCAGGTCAGTGGTGCTATGGGATCCATGAGGAAGGACGTCAACCAGGTAGAGTTCCGTTCGCCAACAATCTGGTTTCCCAGGATGCATTTTGAGTTCGCTCCTTCAGGTTGGAGGAGGCTCAGCATCTTGAAGAAAATGCTACATACTGATTCCATCATCCCAAGGAAGGGGAGGGAAGGGAAGGGAAGCGGGGAGGGGAGGAAAGGGAAAACTACCTTGCAGGCCTTGGTGGTATACCATGGTTCTTGGGAGCAAAAAGAATGTCCCCCCAAATCACACGGGATAGATCTTCCTGAAAGAGCCATGACATAGAATTTGTAAGATAGCATCAGCTGGCCCCTGGGAGGCCCCTGCTGTCAAACTCCCCTTTCCATTCCGGGCCACAGCCATCGCAGATTCTTCTAGCACTTTCTCCTCTGCATCGCGATGGCCTGTCTCTGCCCATTGCCTTCAGTTGCTTGAAGCCTTCACTGTCGAAACCTCCAGAGGGGAAGGCAGCAAAGCCCAGCCCCTTCTTCCTCATGGGGTGGTCTGCAACTTTCCCAGCCTGGACAAGAATCTGCAGAGACTACATTTCAGAGACACTCTTCCCTCCCCCATGAGAGTGGGAAGGATGCCCTTAACACGGAGCAGAGGCCACACCTGCAGGGGGCTGTCCCACGATCAGTGGTGAGGCATGACCCTCTGCGGTCAGCACACGTATTTGAAATTAATTACCCAGGACACTGCCTGTCCAGATCCTGAGGACATGGGGCCTGCCGGACTGCCGGTCATAATGAGCAGAAATCTTCTATCCATTAGTTCAGAGATCTAAGAACCAGGTTCCAGAGCGGCTTCACCTAAAGGTGGAGACACTATGCTTCCCATGAGAACAAGTCTCTGAGAACACACTTCTGCTATCTCTGCTTAAAATGAGGAAACAGAGGCCCCCAGAGGTTCTGTAGATTTTCCTAGGAGCACAAGCCACCTGGCAAAGGACCCGGGTCTTGGGTTCCTGACCAGGACCTCTTACCTGCACACCACTCTGTCCTGGTCACCCACACTTCCGAGCAGGGGAACAAGCATAAGGTAGCTCAGGCAGCAAGAAAGACCCCACTTTCCCAGCCCTGGGAGGCTGTCCGGTCTGGGTCCCCGAGGCCAGGACGATGGTGAAGTTTGTGCATGCCTGCTATTCTCTTTCCTCTGCTCTTAATTGAGAGAAACCTCTTTTATCACACACTCATCTTCAATCTCACCGCGGCATCATGAGGTGGCATGTCACCATCTGTATTTTTCAAAGGCGAAAAAGGAGTTAATTGGATCCCATTCACATTGCTCATAGGGCATTAAGTGTCTTTTACCAGAAGCATCCAGCTCCTGCCTGGACAGACGCCTTGTCACCCACACGCTCCGAGATGCGTGCTCATGACAGCCCTTCGGGACCTGGTTTATTATCCCAATTTAACGTAGGCTCAGGGACGTTAGCAGCTAGGTGATAGCAGGAACGGTCACCAAGGCAGAAAAGCCTAGACAACATCAGGGCAATGAATAGATGGCATCAGGCCCTGGGAGGAGGGGATAGAAAGTGAGGGGAAGGAGGTGGTCGTGGAGGGACAGGATCGGAAAGATCATTTGAGGGCCACGTGGGGGGCTCAGTCAGGGGGCATCTGACTTCAGCTCAGGTCATGATCTCATGATTTGTAAGTTTGAGCCCCACATTGGGGCTGACAGCTCAGAGCCTGGAGCCTGCTTCAGAGCCTGGAGCCTGCCTCAGATTCTGAGTCTCCCTCCCTCTCTCTCTCTCTCTCAAAAATAATAAATAACCATCAAAAAAAGGAAAGATCATTTGAGACCAGAGTGGATCCTCCTAAAATGTGTAATGTTGATCCGTAACAATTATCGAGCATGGTCTTGAGCCTTTTACATCTATTAGCGAATAATTTAATCCTCACAACCATCCTCACAACACCGATTATTTCCCATTTGGAAAGGATGGCACTGTGCGGCAGACACATCAAGTGCCTTGAGCCTGATCCCATCACTGGGTAGGCGGCATCACCGACCTCAAAACTAGAATGTTCAGCTCTACTGGGCAGGTTACCTGGGACTCAGGGCTGTCTGGGAAGGACTCTAGTCCAGTCTTGTTTTTGGTTTGGTTTGGTTTTCTTGTTTATTTTTTAAAGCTATTGCCAACCTACCGTATTATTATATTAGCTTCAGGTGTACAGCCAGCGATTTGACATTGACACTCATTACAAAATGCTCACCACGTAGTCCAGCCTCATGTCTGTGGTAACTGCATAATATCAAGGAAGCACCAAGGACGGGGAGGGATTGGCGTGGGGGCATCATCTCTGGTTCCCCATGGCCCGTTTCATTGCCTGGCTCAGGAAGGCGGCGTGCAACCCCCGGGGCCCTGTTTGCCCACCTCCCCCAGCCTACCAGCTGTCAGCCACCTGCCACCATGGTGGTTGAATACATCCCCCACCGGAGTGCTGGCCTCCCTGGAACCACCCCGCCCCTCACCCTCCTCCTCCAGGGGGAGCTCCTATCTTGACTGCAGCCTCCCTGCCTACTTGTCTGAGGGCCTGGTAAGCACCTGGGGGTATCTGAATGCCTGGCAGGAGCCGGGCATCACCTCCACCCAGTGTGACCCACAGCTCAGTCACTGAGAGCCTCTCTGCACCTCCCTCACTCCATCCTGACCAGGACAAGATGGCAGGAATCATCATCCCCTCCCATCTTGATGCCACGCGCTACTCCAGCAGGACAGAATTTGTGCTTGACGTGCTCACGTGGACCCGGCCCTTAACTGCCGGTCATCCTGGGGGTTGGCTTTCCCAGGGCTTGCCAGCTCCAGCTCCCTGTAAGAGACAGTCCAAGACATCAGGGTTCCTGGTGGAGGCGTCTTTCCACCCTCTGGATCTCGCACGCAGCTCATACGTTGGAGGGCAAAGGAGCGAGGCCGAGATGTGTGTGGGGGCGAGGCCCTTGGGACCCAATGGAATTTCTTTCATTTGTAAAACTCAACCTTTGTCAGAGTACAACATGCAGGTCAGAAAGCACACAAGTCCTAAGCTCACAGCTTAGTGAGTTTTTGCAAAGACATCACGCCTGTGTAACCTCAAGAAACAGAGCCAAGATCTTCGGGTCAAGAAATAGGACGTTCCCAGCATCCCTGACACGCCTCCCCTGCTCTCCCTTCCCTTTGGTTTTTCTTTCCCTCCCAGAGGTAAACACTGTCTGGACTTCTAACACCATATGTTCATTCGGCCTGTTTTTGGACTTTACGAAAATAGAATCCTGTGGCAAATATTAATTTGTATCTTTGTTCAATAATGCATTTATACTTATATATACAATCCTGTTATTGGTTAAAAAAGTACTAGTAATAACAATTTCTTTCTTTCCAATCCTTAAATCTTACAACTTCTTTTTCTTGTCCTATTGTGCTGGCTACAACAGCCACTACAGTGTTGAAGGGAAGTTGTGAGCTCTGCCTCTTGTTGCATTCCTAATTTTAGGGGGGAAGAGATTTTAAAAGTGGACCATTAAGTGTGGTGCTTCCTTTAGGTTTTTGTGGATGCTCTTTGCCAGATAAAGAAAATTTCTTCTGGTGTATAGTCTCCTAAGAGTTTTAACCATGAGTGTATTTTTTTATTTAAAAAATTTTTTATGTCTTTATTATTTTATTTTGAGAGACTAAGACAGAGAGCAAGCAGGAGAGGGACAGAGAGAGAGGGAGACACAGACTCTGAAGCAGGCTCCAGGCTCTGAGCTGTCAGCACAGAGCCCAATGCAGGGCTTGAACCCACAGACTGTGAGATCATCATGAATGTATTTTGAAACCTAACTGATTTTTCTGTAGCTCTTGTAATAATTATATTGATTTTCTCATTGTTTCTGGAAATATGATAAGTTTCCTTGATTAGTTTTAAATCTTAGATCACCTGTGCAATCAACCCAACTTAATTGCCACATGTTGAGCCTTTTATATTTTGCTGGATTCCATTCTCTATTTTTATAATGTTTTTTTATCTTGAGGGAGAGAGAGAGAGAGGTAATGGCAGAAAGAAAGGAGAGAGAAAATATCAAGTAGATTCCACACTGTCAGTGCAGAACCCAATGTAGGGTTCAATCTCATGAACCACAAGATCATGACCTGAGCCAAAATCAAGAGTCAGAGGCTTAACCAACTGAGCCACCCAGTGTCCCTACATTTGCTGTTTTTAATATACTGCTTGCACCTCTGTTAATAAGATTGTCCTATAATTTTCCTTCCTTCCATATTCTAAGGTTTCATAACCTTTAGTCCTCTAAAGTGCACTGGGAAGTGGTCTCTCTTTTCCTACTCTCTGGAAGATTTTGTAAAACACTGTACTGAGCCTTCCTTAAATGTCAGAAGAATTTACGCATGGGGCCATCTGGAGGGTTTTCTTGGCAGATCTCACCCTCTGAGTTCCACTTCTTTCATACTTATTAGTTCAGATTTTTTATTTCTTTCTGTGTCCGTTGTGGTAAGATGTCAATGTCATCAATTTCTAACTTATTAGCATGCAGTCATTTATAACGTCCTGTGATTGTCTTTTAGGTATCTGTTGTATCTGACATTATGTCCTCTTTCTTAAACTGGATACTGATTATTTGTGCCTTTTTTTAATTTTCTCTTTTATTAGGCTTACATCAATTTTGCGAATCTTTTCAAAGAAACTGAAAAGTATATCAATTTTTTACCTTATATGCTGTGTCTATTCGATATCTGCTTTTATATTATTAATAAATACCCATTATAATCTCTTTCTTCATACTTTAGGTTTGTGAGGAGTTCTTTTTATAACTTGATGTGGCTACTTAGATCATCAATTGTCAGCCTTTTAGCTCTCCTAAACATTCATTTTTTTTTAATGTTTTTTTTCATTTATTTTTGAGAGACAGAGAGAGTGCAATCAGGGGAGGGTCAGAGAGAGAGGGAGACACAAAATCCAAAGCAGGCTCCAGGCTCTGAGTTAGCTGTCAGCACAGAGCCTGACGCGGGGCTCGAACCCACAAATGTGAGATCATGACCTGAGCCAACGCTGGACACTTAACCGACTGAGCCACCCAGGCGCCCCCTAAACATTCATCTTAAGGCTGTGAATTTATCACTAATTATGCCGTGTATCATGCAAGCTTTTATATGTTGTGTTTTTATTATCATTCACTTCATAATACTTCTTAATTTCCCCTGTGATTTCTCCTTCAGCTCATGGCATATTTGGAAGTGTATTGCTTTGTTTTTCAAAATTGAGAGATGTCCTAGTTATCTTTCTCTTGGTGACACTCAGCTTGATTCCACAGTTTCAGAAAGTATATTCAATTATTCTGTTCCGTTGAAATTTGTTGAGATTCGCTTTTTGGCCCAAGATATGAACAATGTGCACTTTTCAAATAGTGCGTTCTTCAGCTGCTGAGCATCGTTGAAGCAATATGTCAGCTAGGTCAAGCTTGTAAATCATGTCGCTGAAATACCATATCCTTACTGATTTTTTTTAACTACTACTACTGCCCATTTCTAGCAAATGTATGCTAAAATCCCTCACTGTTACAGTGAGCATGCCCATTTCTCCTTTTATTTCTGTCATATTTGCTTTGTAGATTTTGGAACAATGTTATTAGGTGCACACACATTTAGAATTAGTATATCTACCTAGTGGACTGCCTTTTTCCTTATTATTAAATACACTGCTTTATTTCTAAAAACGGCTCTTGCTTTCAAGTCGGTTGTGTGTAGCACCATGGCTACTCTACATTATTTTAGTCAGTATCTTCATGTTTTATTGTTTTCCAATTTCTTATTCCAGCCTTTTTTTTTAAGGTATATCTCCTACAGGTAACATATAGTTGGATTTTTTAAATGTGGTGTGTATATATATATATATATATATATATATATATATATA